>NC_056734.1:424142895-424447895 GCF_019279795.1 Protopterus annectens | reverse complement strand
GCCTTTCTGTTGTTGCCATGCAGAGAATATTTACATAACTAGATAATGTATAAGCCATTGGGTATTGAAAGGCATATGACAGTTTTTGTAATAAAGGACAGGATTACAATATTTTCAGAAGCTCACTACATTTGTTGGAGACTTGCAGTCATCTTTGCAGGCTTTACCCATAAACTAAACAGAATGCCAATCTATCATGTGTGGTCCATAACCTGTGCAGTAATCCTTTAAGTAATTTGTATTGAGCTTATTTCTTGTTTGCTATTCATTTTTTACTTCAATCATGTTTTCTCCATGAAACAAGCAGATAGCTGTTGTCAGGCAGCAGGTCTTTTTTGTATAAGAAACATTTTTACAAGTGGGAGTATCACAGATATTGCTACTTTCAGCATGTTATTTGGTACTTTTATAAAGGTGAATATAAATTATAATTAGAACTGCAGTGCAAGGAGAAGTGGTTTGAGTTGAGTGCTGCTTGTTTTTTTATACTTGATTTTGACTGGCATTCCAGTAATGTATTTAAAAAGTAATTCATTTTTTTCATGCCTCACAACCTTTTTGTTTCCATCTAGATATTAAGTAAGCTGTCATGTAGCCAATGCATTGAATTTTTTTTTTTCTACAGATCATTTTGTCTTGAATGGACTGTCATAATGATGGTTTGGCACCCATGGCAGTGTATTTAATTAAAGTCCCAGTTTTTGTGCTTTTTGAAAATAGCTTTGCCACTTTCTAGCTGGCCACACCCCTTCCTATTGGCCCCACCCATTCAGCTGTCTCCTGCAGCCCCCCTTTGATTTGAAGTCAGCAGCCACCACTGTTCATATGTATGGCATTTTAGGAATTGTTAAGGTCAGTTTATTCAAGTTAAAGAACTGCCTAGCCCTTAGCCCATTTAAGTTAGAGGGCTACCCGTTTTTCCTTTCAGTCTCCCGGGCATAGCCTGTTTAAGTTAGGGGGCTGTGCCCTCCCTTTCATCCTCTATATCTCCTTTTATAGTTAAGTTTTACTGTTAGCCTGTTAACAGAAAAAATTCTCTAGCTTCCCTTGTTACTGTCCCTTTTTTTTAGGATGTCTTCTAAAGATTCGAAACCCTCTGGTTTCAAAAAATGTAGACTGAAAATGTCCCTAACTGATAGACACACAATTTGTGTCTATTGCCTAGGAGCTGTCCATCTCCAGGAGTCCGTTTGTTCCATTTGTCATTCCTTTAATCACAGGGCTTTCCCGGAGAGGAAAAACAAATTGATATTGAGAGGTCTCTTAAAAAAAAACCCTTCTCAGAAGCAATAGAAGAAGGCCTGGGTTTATCAAAGTCTGACCAATCTTCATCTTCAAAATCTGACAAGCCTGGGAAGAGATCTTCCTTTTCTAGTGCTGTATTGGAGCCTTCAAAAAAGGTTGCCAAAATTTCAACACCAGATCCTAAGTCTGTCAGATCTCAAAAATCTACAGCTCCAGCACCATCATTCTCGGTGCTGGTAGAGTTGCGGAGCCAGTCCCCTGTCTTGGAGCCGTTCTCCCCTACTCTAACATCACCTATACTTCAACCTTTCAAGTGTCCAGTCCCCTCCACTCGATCTTCCAGGAGCCTATCCAAAGATGAGGTGGATTGAGTGGTACAGAGGCTATTAAGGATACTGGCGCTGGTCAAGCTGTTATCGGATCCAACCCTGAGGGCTTTGGATCTGACCACATCCTCCCCTTGTGCTCCAATTCCTCCTCCAATCCGACCTCAGCTTTGGAGTCAGAATGTCCTAAGTTGATATAAATGGAACCATCGGACCTGAGACCCATTACGGGATCTTCAGATCCGACCATTGCTCCGACGTCCTCTGCTCCATTGGAGCTCGAGGAGTCTGGAAGCCGTCGCTCTCCAGTCGGGTCCAGGGAGGTGAGTTGGATCAGACGGTTGTTGGATCCGACCTTGCCTCTCTGGGCATCGGCTCAGTTGTGCTCGGCTCCTACCTCAGCCTCGGGGCTGTCGTCCTTGATTCCGGAGGTTCCCTCAATGTCTTCGGATCCAGGGATTTAGTCAGATCAGGGGCAGGGGGGCTTTTGAGGTGATGAGTAAAGTACTGTCGCCACATGCAATTCCACTTTCATCTACCGACATTCTTCCCCCAAAAGCACCGGTGTCTTCCTCTATACCCTTGCATCCACAGGGATGCAGAGATCCTAGGGGTCAGGATGTCCCACAGGGTACCCCCAAACTCCTCTGAAACCTCTCCAGAGTACCCCTCTGAGGAGTTCCCTCAGAAGAGGTTATGTAAAAGGAAGCATTTAGACTACCTAGAGGAGTCCATCACTTCTGATATGGACCTCAGTGAAGCTGAGGGGTCCCCACGGTCGCCTCCTGATGATTTCTTCTTTGGAGACTTCTTAGAAATACTTATGAAGGGAGGAGGCTGGAAGTTTACCAACCCTTCAGCAGAGGAGTCAGTGTACCTGAAGGCCTTTGGATCTCACCCTTCTTCCACTTGGGTGTCTCCACCTTTTGATGAACTTCTGGATGTAGCTTCTTGGAAGGTGTGGTAGTCTCCAGATTCAGTGGAACCTGTTCCTTGGACGTCAAATAAGTTCATTGCTTCCGCCTCAGACAAAACCTTTTTAACATGGGGAGTCCCAGTAGATGCTATGGTGGTAGCGGCAGCCACCAGGAAGGAACTCTCAGAGACATCATCTCTTCATCCACTGAACAAGGAGACTCATACAATGAACAGATATGGAAATCGCATTTTTTTTCTTCAGTGACTTTTGCTGTCAGATTGCTGAATTACCTGACCCATTTTACTGGATTACAGAGAGATCTCCTGAAGGAGTTAGGAGATGCTCTCCAAGGTTCATTAGCTGAAGGGGTTTCAGAGAAAGTTTCCTCTCAGCTCTCTACCGTAAATTCAGTTGTCAACTTCTCCATGGGACTGATTTCTTATGCAGTGGATGGAGTGAGTAAAGCAGTGAGTTCAGGAATTTCCCTAAGGAAACATTCTTGGATGCGCGCTTGTGTGACTTTGCGGAGCACTTTAAATCTACTTGTATGAACGTCCCATTTGATGGTTCGTCTCTGTTTGGGCCCAAAGTCAAGGACACACTAACCAGGTGTGAGCAAGAGGGAAAGACTCTGTATGTCGTAGGAGTCCATTTTCCCTGCCTTCCAGACCATATCCCAAAGGTCAGAAAGGAAGTGGAAAAATGTGGTTTCGAAAATCCCAGAGAGCTTTCCAGAGCACACATGGTAATCTTCCCCCAGAGGCAGAGGGGGAAGTAGTAATGGAAGACACCAACAACATGGCTGAGGGGGTCTGCAGAATCAGGGTGACAGTGAATCTTTCTTTGGTAAGCCTTTTCAGCGCTCCTGAAAGGAGGCCCTCCTGTCCATCTCTGGAGGCAGTTGGGGGAAGCTTATCTTTGTACCCAGAAGCCTGGCTACAAATAACAGACAAGTGGGTACAAAGCATCATATCCAGAGGTTACCTCATACCCTTTTCCTTCCCCATCCCAAACATAAAAAAGATCCCAGACGTTCCACCCAGTCAAAGGGAATAGGCAACATTAGAAATTCAAAAGTTGCTAGACAAAAGAGTCATCCAAACAGTTCAAACAGACCAAATAAGATCCGGAAATTACTCAAGATTCTTTTTAGTTCCAAAGAAAACATGGGACTGGAGACCAATTCTGGATCTCAGCAATCTAAACAAATCAGAAAAAAAGTCCAAGTTCTGGATGGTAACACTGCAGTCAGTACTCCCTTTTCTGGGACAAGATGAGTGGATGTGCTCAGTAGACCTCCAGAATGTGTACTACCACATAAGAATGGGTAGGCTATCCAGGAAACACCTATGTTTTCGGCTGGAAGTCCGTCACTACCAGTTTTGAGCACCAAATGTATGGCAGTAGTTGCGGCTCACTTGAGGCGCCTAGGTTTCTGGGTGTTTCCATACTTAGATGACTGGCTCCTAACCGCCGCCACCGAGCATCTACTAATAAAACTGAGAGACACCACCTTGCATCTCTGCTTCCACCTAGGAATTGCAATAAACTACACGGAATCTGCCTTCTTGGCATGTAGTATTCGTAGGAGCAGAATTAGATACAACAAATATGATGGCCAAACGTCCTCCAGAAAGAGTTCAACGTCTACGACGTCAGGTTCAAAATCTTCTCACAAAGAAAAAAGCACAAACAAGGATGGCCCTTAAAGTTTTGGGGACCATGGCAGCAGCAATAACCTTGATCTCAATAGCATGTGTACACATGAGAATTCTCCAGTGGCTACTGTCCACTCAGTGATCAGTGCAGGAATTGCTGATGTCCCACAAAGTAATGACAACAGAATCTTGCATAAAAGACCTTCATTGGTGGCTTTACTCCACGCATGTGACGCTAGGTCGACCATTTGTACTTCCCCAACCATTAGCCACAGTGACCACAGACGCCTCTCAGGCGGGGGCGCATTATCTGGGAAAGATGTTTCAAGGCACCTAACAGGATCACGAAGCCCATTTGCACATCAATGTCCTAGAGATGAGAGTAGTGCTTCTGGCAATGCAGGCAGTCCAGGACTCTCTTCCACTGGGATCTATTGCAGTACAGACAGACATGTCAGTTGTATGGTAAATAAACAAAGAGGAACCAGATCTCACCCCCCCCCCTTGTCAAGAGGCCCTGAGAGTATGGCAGCATGCGACCTCCTACCAATGCTTTCTGATAGCAATGCACATCCCAGGGAAATCCAACGTGATAGCAGACCGACTCAGCAGCATGATTCTGATGCCTCACGAGTGGTCCCTAAAACAGTAAGTAGTGGAAAAGATTTCCACAACTGGGACCAGCCTTGCTGCGACCTTTTTGTGACATCCATGAATGCCAAATCCAGCAGCTACTTTGCCCATATCCCCCCTCCGGGGAAGTCGCCAAGGGATGCACTTGTACACGATTGGCATTCAGGTCTCCTTTATGCTTTTCCTCCCTTTCCATTATTACCCAAAGTTCTTCAGAAAGCCAGTCACTTGGGAAGGGACTTGATACTCATTACCCCATGCTGGCCTCGTCAAATCTGGTTCTCCTTCCTGTGGCCTCATCTTCAGGTGAAGCCTTGGATTCTGGACCCAGTTCCAGACCTTTTGACTCATGCATCAGGAATCCTTCCTTTCAGACCCTCAATTTGACAGCTTGGCTGCTCCAATTCCAACCATAGCCAGGTTTCCTAACCTCTCTTCATCAGGTAAGCACATCCTAATTTCTTCTCATAAGGCTTCTACAAGAAAGATATATAGAAGCAAGTGGAAAAGATTTTCATTATGGGCTTCTCTTAACCACATTGATCCCTTTACTGCCCCAGTAAATTCCGTTCTAGAATTCCTAACAAAATTATTCAACAAGGGTGCAGCTGCGACTACCATTAGTGTTCAACTAGCAGTGATGTCTAGTTTTCATATAGGTGAATCTGGCCTCAACATTATGTCTCATAGGCTATGCAAAGCATTTCTTAAAGGTACTTTATTACTATGTCCACCTATCAGAAACCCCCCAGCACCATGGGACTTAAATTTCATCCTATCTCGTTTTAATCCCCTTTTGAGACAGCATCATGTTGCGAACCCAAGTTTTTGACATGGAAAACTATTCTCTTGATAGCAATTAACTCTGCTAGGAGGGTGTCAGAGTTGCAAGCCTTGTCAATAAAGCCCCCCTACTTGATTTTCCATAGACAGGGTATTTTTACAAACAAAAACCCTTCCTTCTTGCCAAAAGTATGTTCAGAGTCAAATTTGAACCAATCTATAGACCTTACCAGTCTTTTATCCAAATTACAGGAATAAGGCAGAATACATGTTACATCAGCTGGATGTGCACAGACAGTTATGTTTCTACTTACACAGGACTAACAACTTCAGAAAATCTGATCAGCTGTTTATATCCTTTTCAGATTCAAAGAAAGGTACTTCAGTCTCTTAAGTGATGCTATCAAAATGGCTTTCAGATTGTATAACCTTCATTTATAAATCTCAAAACAGAGATCTTCCCCATAGAGTTCAAGCCCTCTCTACAAGAGCCATAGCAACCTCTTCCACCTTTCTGGCTAGACTATCAATTAATACCATTTGTGCTGCAGCAACATGGGCAAGACCACATACCTTTATCACTCATTACAAATTCAGTTTGGCCTTCAGGAACAGGGGCTCCTTTGGTTCCCCGATTCTGAAGAATATTCTCCTTTGAGCCACCCAAGAAAGATGGTGCTAGGGATGCTGTCCCATCCTGGTAAGAATGAAGGTGAGCTAGGACAACAACACATAATGAAGTTATGCACTCACCATAATGTTCCATGTGTGTTGTCCATCTTTGCCTTCATTCTTAGATCCCACCCTCCTTCCCCCTGCCATCTGAATTATTAAGCTGCCTTTATGTTTATTACTCTTATTATAGCTGCAAACAAGATCTGGGTAGGTTTCCTAATGTGTGCTGAGATAGGGTTTAGCCATGAGCTAGTGGAAGACCTCGAGCTTGTGTATAAAGGCCAAGTCGGATCCAAGGATCGGATCCGAACCCATCCTGGTAAGAATGAAGGCGAAAATGAACAACACACATGGAACGTTATATTGAGTACATAACTTCTTTTTTTCTCTTTGACAACAGTTTGTTTCAGACAAATGTTTTCTAAAAGTCATCCTTTAAGGTTACAGTTGGCAGTGGGAGGAAATTTCTCCTTTCCAGTGGTTAATCCCTTGTTCTACATATTAAACTTTTTTGTTTGTACCTGTTTTTCATCACATGCTGTCCCAAGGATTGATTGAACAAGTTTCTCTTTCCCAGGTGGGTAAGGCTTTTTTTTTATTCAAGGATGTTTCAAGTGCCAACGAAAGAAAATGCTTGAAGACCAGTTCTGGATCTTTCATTCCTAAAAGCCATGTGTGATGGTACCCAAATCTAAAATGTTGTCACTTCACAACCTGTTATCTCTTCTTCCTCTTTCAAGTTTCCTAGTAACACTATACTTAAACAGTGCATCTGATCTTGTCGATCTTCATTCATCTTTGACCTTTGGGTACCCGGTTCTTATCCTCTGAACCGGCTCAGCCGTTATACAGCTTGCACCAGCCAAAAACTCTCAAGCTAAGACTCTACCCAGAACACTCTTCTCTACATTACCTCAGCTTTCATTTGCCGCAAGAGGCGTCAGCCATTTCTCTCCTAGCTAAGTAAAATTTATTTATATTTTGATAGTTAATCCCATCTTTTTCTACACATTTATATTTGTATTTCTGTTCTATTTGTCTCTACCCATTTTTTTCTGGTCAAGTGAGTGTCTTTTCCATACCTTATAGTATTCTGTCTGCCATCATTGGTAATACCCCTCCCTGTTTTTTGCTTCTGTACCTCTTTAGATAGCTTTCTCTTACCATAGTTGGTAATTTGTTTCCCTTTACTAATCTTTTGGTAGCTCTGTCTACCATTGTTGGTAGTTTTTCCCTTCTTTCCTTTTTGCCTGTGTGTGTATGAGAGTGTTCCTGCTAGTTGACTCCTTTCCTTCTGTTTGTTGACATGGCTAAAAAATCAAAAGGCACTACAGAGTGTAAACAGTGTCAGGATTGTGAATGAAAGATGCCCAATTCCGATGGGCTTTCTTCCTTTGTATATTGTCTGGGCCCAGCTCATCTGGCTCAAGAATGCTCTGTCTGCCAGTCCTTTGGTAACTGGACTTTGGGTGGGCAAAACAATAAATTAATATTGAAAGGGTTAATTAAGTCTTCCTTCGAAGAAGCTTTATCCAAGACTGCTACATCACCCTCTAAATAAGACTTTGGTATGAAAAATGTCACTAGGTGCCGACTTCTCCTTTGGCACTGTTGGCTAAAAAGCATAAGCCTTCCATCCCTTCCACATGTATGGATCCGAAGGCTAGGGTTCCAAGACTTTCAGTACAGATGACCCCCTTGACACAGTCTTTGACTACGGCACCACAGATCTCGGCAACGGTCTCGTCAGCACCAACTTCTTTAGTTTCCCAGTTGGTGCCGACCTACTGCACCACAGCAGACATTGCCACCCCCTCTGTGCCGAAATCAGAATTAATGTATTTACCCAGGACAAGATATTCACCTTCTATTGACCCCTTCATGGGGCAGCTTCCCAGTCCTTTCTTGGGCCAGAATCCCCTTCTGCGTTATCTGTCTATTCCTCAGGGAGTCTCACCAAAGTAAAGGTCATGAGGTTGATGGATCAGTTCATAGTGGCCAGGATCTGCCCCGACTTCAGTTCCTTCACAACCAACGGACTCCCGGAACCATAGCTCCACTGTCGGGACCGAGGATTTTAGATCGGCCCCATCCTTTTATTCAGAGCTGTCCTTAACTCAGGGAACCTTGGCAGCTGTGGCCTCTTCCTTGGCTCCTACTTCAAAGTTGGGTCTCTCGGAGCGGGGTGTGACCGCGGTTCTGCAGTTGTCCTTTTCAGTTCTGGGCACCCATCCCTCTTCAGAGGGGGCCTGCCTTCCAGGTAATGGAGAGGGCATTGGCCTCTGTAGGCTCTCAGCTGGCCCCTTCTGTGTTGGAGTTATATTCCCAGAGTCCTTCTTGCCCACAGCTGCCACCATCCTCCACGCCTGGGCAGCAAGCACCAAAGCTGAAAGTTACCCCTGCACAGGGCTCCTCTTCTTTAGAGTCCTTCTCAGAAATCCCAGCTCAGGAGCCACCCGGAAGAAGACGTGCAAGAGGAAGCACTTAGATTCCCCTGAAAGAATCTGTTATCGAAGACACGGACTTCGGTGAATGGGAGGGCACCCCCTGCTCAAGCTTTTGGTGCTCGTCCATCTACTTCCTGGGTGACCCTTCCCTCTGATGATCTTATTAAATTGATTGTGCAGTGGGTGTGGAAGGCCCCTGATTCCATAGATCCAATTCCCCAGAGTCCAGGCAAAATTTTGTCAGCCCCTGAAGACCACCAGCATTGGACTAAGGGCTTATCAGTAGATGCTATGGTGGTGACGGTGGCCATCAAAAAGGAACTCATCGATGAGAGTCCCACTGTTCATCCCCCAAACCGAGAGTCTAGGACAGTGGACAGATTTGGAAAGCAGGTGTTCGCTTTATCAACCTTCACCCTAAGGTCTTTGAATTTTATGGCATATTTCACTAGGCTCTAGGGAGATCTGATCAAGGAGTTGTCGGATACCCTCACAGGAGCTGTGTCTGAGGAGGTATGGGATAAAGTTGCCTCCCAGGTAGCCACCCTGGAGTCTATTTCTAACTCATCCATGAGACTCATCGCGCATGCAACTGAAGGGACGGCCAGGGCAGCAGGTTCAGGTGTTGCCATAAGGCGTCACACCTGGATGCGCTTGTATGAGTTTGTGGAACCATTCAAGCCTTCCTTCAATGCTCCCTTTGACGGATCATCTTTATTCAGCCTCAAAGTCAAAGAAACTCTAACCAGGAGTGAAAATGATGAAAATACCCTATCTGCAGTGGGCATAGATTTTTGTGCTCCCAAACGGTCCTACTCTAGGAATCAGAGGAGCAGAAAGATGTAGTTCAAAAAGTCCCAAGGGCCTTTTCAGGACGCACACCATGGTGGCTCGCCTGAGGACAGGGGGGGAGCTGTAATGGAAGATGTCGACCCCGTGGCAGAGGTGGTCCGCAAAATCAAGGTTGTAGAGCATCTTTCTCTGGACAACCCTATCAGAGCTCTTCAAAGGAGGCCTGATTGCATACCTCTGGAAGCAGTCGGGAGAAGACTATCACTGCACTTGATAGCCTGGTGACAAATAACTTCCAGTGCTTGGGTGCAGAAGATGATTAACAGAAGTTACCATATCCCCTTCACTCATTTTCTGTCAAAATAAAGACTCCCCAGTGTGCTACCCACTCAGAGGGATCAAGCAGTCTTAGAGATTCAAAGATCCAAGAAGTCCCACCAGACCAGATAGGATCCAAGTTTTACTCTAGGTTCTTTTTGGTGCCAAAAAAGACAGGGACTTGAGACCAATTTTGGATCTCAGCCTTCTGAACAATTTTGTTCAGCAAACAAAATTTTGGATGATCACAGTTCAGTCTGTACTTTCTTTTCTAGAGGAAAACAGTTGGATGTGCTCTATAGACCTTCAAGATGCATATTAGCACATAAAATGGACAAATGCTCCGGAAGGTTTCTCCTATTTTGGCTAGGAGCCAGTTATTTTCAATTCAGAGTGCTGCCCTTTGGTCTCACCATACCCGCCAGCGTGTTCACTAAGTTTGTGGCAGCAGTTACAGCTCAATTCAGACTGTACAGATTCTGGGTGTTTCCTTATCTAGATAACTGGCTCATCACCACTCCCACCAGGCATCTACTGTTTCAGCCATCAGGCTTCATTCTACACCTGTTCACTCATCTGGGTATTACACTAAATCAAGAAAAATCTCAACTAACTCCCACTCAGGATCTAGAGTTCATAGGAGCTCATCTGAATACCATTTCTTGTGTAGCTTCCCTTCCTCTTCACAGGCTGCAGAAGATAAAATCCTAAGTACAACCCATTCTCTCCAAAGACAAGGTTCCTGCACTTCTAGTACTCCAAGCTTTCGGGCGCATGGCAGCAACCATTACCTTGGTTCAACTAGCTAGATTTCACATGAGGCTACTACAATGGTTCTTAGTATCCCAGTGGTTCATCCTAATGCATCCAGTGACATATGCATTTCTCGTCAACAGTTGCTACAAGGAGGACTTATCCTGGTGGATGGAATCCGAGGAAATTTTTTTTTTGCCGTCCCTTCATTCTCCCTCAACCCAAGGCCATAGTGCCCACGAACATCTCCCAAATGGGGTGGGGGGCCATTATCTGGGAAGAACAGTCCTAGGTACTTGGTCCTTGATAGAGGTCGACCTGCATATCAATGTCCTGGAATTGAGGACAGTGCTCTTAGGGTTGCAAGTATTTAATTCTGCCTTCCTTGTAGGAACAATTGCAATTCAATCAGACAACATGTCGGTGGTCTGGTACATCAACAAGCAAGCTAGAACCAAGTCTGATCCCCTGTGTCAGGAGGCCCTCAGAGTGTGGCAATGGGCTATATCCTCCAACCACTTTCTAATAGCAGCTCAAATGTGATAGCGGACAAACTGAAAAGATGGATTCTCCTGCCTCACGAGTGGTCTCTCAATCCCAGAGTGACATAGAAGATCTTTCATTGCTGGGGCCAGCCTTGCTGCGACCTCTTTGCATCACCCCTGAACAACAAATGCAGCAGCTACTTTGCCCTAATCCCTCCTCGGGGGGAATCCCTGAGAGACACTGTCCTTCTCGATTGGTCCTTGGTTCTTCTCTGTGCTTTTTCCCCATACCCTGTCATTCCCCTCTTTTTGAAGAAAGCCCACAGGTTGAGAAGCAAAGTGATCTTCAATGCACCCTCATGGCCTCGACAAGTCTGGTTCCCCTTCCTATGGTCTCATCTAATTCACTGTCCATGGATTCTGGACCCAGTTCCAGACCTATTGTCTCACCCACAAGGACTAGTACATACCACCCTTTAGAATCTCAAGCTTACAGCTTGGTTCCTCCAGCTGTTAGTCGCCAGGCAGAATAACTTAACTTTCCCCAGTTCAAAAAATTCTACTGGCTTCCCATAGAACATCCACCAGGAAACTCTACCTTAGCAAGTAGAAGAGAGTTTCAATTTGGGAGTGCAATAATGATCTCAGTCCCTTCTCAGCACCAGTTGAGAAAGTTTTGGTATTTTTAGCCATGCTGTTTGATCAAGGAGCTTCCACAATCAAGGTTCAGTTAGCAACCATTTCTAATTTCCATAATGGCTTCAAGGACCATTCATTAATTTCCACACCGGTTATGTAAAGTGTTCCTTAAAGGAGTCTTATGATTAAAACCTCCATTTAAAGATCCTCTAGCTCCATGGGATCTGACTATGGTCTTAGTCTTTGGTGCCCACCCCCCCCTTCGAACCAGCAGTGACTTGCCACCTAAAATCTCTGTCATGGAAAACTCTTTTTCTTATAGCCATTACTTCTGCCAGAAGAATTCCTGAGATTCAAGCATTATGTTCAAAACCCCCATATTTGGTTTTTCATAAGGATAGAGTTTCACTAAGAAACAACCCATCCTTTCTTCCTAAGGTGGTCTTGGAATCCAGTATTAATCAAACTATTGACTTCCCAGTTTTATTCCTCAATTTTTCCAACAAAGGTGAATATTGCTTAACATTTGCTGGACATTCACAATTATGTTTCTGCCTCAGCAGGGCTAAAGAATCTAGAAAATCAGACCAGTTATTTGTATCCTTTTCCTGGTCCAACTCTGGGAAAATCTGTTTCAAATGTTACCTTGTCTAAATGCCTAAGAGACTGTTACTGTCATATACAATAACAAGCACCTCAAGTTACCTGCCCCTGTGAGAGCGCATTCCACCAGATCAATAGCCACGTCAGCTGTTTTTAGGCTTCCATGGATGAGAAATGAGCAGCAGCAACATGGGCTACTCCACATACCTTTATCACTCATTACAAATTGGATATGGTCTCCAGGGGAAGAGCATCCTTTGGCTCTATAGTTCTCAGGAATATCCTTGCATAAGGCCACCCAGGACCTGAAGTAGTTGGGGACAGTGTCCTAAAGTTCAAGAATGAATGAAGGTTGACAACATCAGATGAAGAAGTTATGTACTCACCATAACATTTCATCTCTGTTGTTGATCTTCATTCATCCGTGAAACCCCACCCTCCTTCCCCCTCCTGTAGACTTCCTGGAGGGTCAGACGCTTGTCCTGGTAACTTATTAGGTTTGACCTTGGACATGGCTTCTTCCCTTTGTTGCAGATTCTTCTGAATTTCTATGTGGCTGCAAACTCAGTCTGAGGTTATATGGAGAGGGGTGTTGTGGGTAGAGTCTTAGCACAGAGTTTTTGGCCAGTGTGAGCTGTATAATGACCGAGCTGGTTCAAAGGATCAGAACTGAGTAACCAAAGGTCAAGATGAATGAAGATCAACAACACAGATGGAATGTTATGGTGAGTACATAACTTCTTTTTATCATCACATCCCTATTCATAGTCATAGATTGTTAATAGGCTACTGACCTGGAGGGATTTTCTAAGTCTAGCCATAATTTCTTGAAGGAATAACGATGTCCTGCATCCAAGTATGAAATCGAAGGCCAGGCATTTATAAGTTAGCTATGTCCATAAGGGACATGAGTGGCAGGCCCCCTGTAAATTTTCTATTCCCCATCCACTGGTCTAGGTTGCACTTAAATTGGGTAATAGATGATCTCAGCTTCACGTGGATAGGAATCCTGTTCCATAGGAGAGGCAGTCTCTGGAACATATACCTGTCTCCCCAGCATGTTCTGTTTTAAGTCACAGATGAAATTCAGGTCCCTTGACCTTGCATTTCTGCTGCATAAGTGTTGGCTTTGCAGATGCCTTGTAATCCAGGCATAGATAACCCCTCAGAAATCTACAGGAGACTGAGTAGAGGGAAAGAGCTTTAAAGCACCCTGCATATAAGGCAGGTTTGTTATGCTTTGTATTCTTTTTGTAATGAACCTCTGAGGTCGCTATAGTTGCTGCATATGCCTGGTCAGGTGTATACTGAAGAGAGCATTGTACTCTCTGATTGGTCTGATAAGGGAAGAGTACAGTGGGATAATGATCTCTTTGGATCTAGATGCCTTGCCCTTACTTATAAGTTGCGCAACAGAAAAGGATTTTCTCACCACTGTGGCCACCAAAGTTAAGGCTGCTGTCTACATGCGTACCCAGATCCCTGACCACTAGGTTGACTCTTAAAGGTATGTTATCAATTTTATTTATTTAGTTATTTATTTTACATTTGTTGACCGGGATAGTCCACCCAGATCCCTGACCACTAGGTTGACTCTTAAAGGTGTGTTATCAATTTTATTTATTTATTTATTTTACATTTGTTGACCGGGATAGTCCGACTGGATGCATGTCCATTTTCAGCGGAAGCCCGGGGAGAAAAGCTCCATGGAATAACAAATCATCGTAACATGTAACATATTAAAAATAAATATATTATTTACAGAGATTAGATGGGCAGACAATACAAATTACATATAGAATATTTTTAGTGATTAGAAGCACAAGCATTATAACAAATTGTCAGGTAGTGTTATTCAGCGAGAGAGTCTGATAAAATTACATAGTAGGCTACCTAGCAGATTTACACATTCCAGAGACAGGATAACCAGGCTTGATACAGTGACATAGCCAGTTTGTTCCCAGGTGGTGTTTGAACCTAGTTTTGAACTGACCAAGTGAAGAGAGTAAGCTAATATCATCTGGTAGAGAGTTCCACGATCTACCTACAGAATTTACAAAGAGTGAGTCACCGGCTGTGTTATTAGTTTTACATATCTGAATAAGGAGTCTGTTGGAGGAGCGCAGCGGTCTAGGATTATTATAGAGGGTGACAAGATATTTAAGTGCAGGGGTATTGTTAGGGTTATATATGATTTTATGGGCCATAACCAGTTGGTTATATAGTATTAGACTGGGTAGTTCAAGCCATCCAAGCTGGATTAGATTGATGCAGTGATGTGTCCTAAGGCAAACCTGGCACTGTGGTTATAAGAGATTGAGAGTTTGTTCATGACAGTCTTGTTAACATTAGAGAGAAGAGGGGATGCATACAGAAGAGTAGAAAGAAGGTGAGATCGAGCTACGGCAACTTTGACTGGGGGGGGGGGGTTAGGAAGGCTTTTATTCTGTAAAGTGATCCTTGTTTTTTTGTTGATGGTTTTGATCAATTGGTTAACATGTAGGTCGAATTTTAGATTATTATCTATAATGAGACCTAATAGTTTAGTGGAGAGGTCAGGGAAGATTATTGTACCATCGTTTGCTTTTATTATAAAGTTAACGGCAATAGACCTCTGTGTAGGTAATAATAACAGCATTTTAGTTTTTTTTAGGATTTAGAATCAGACGTCGTTTGGAAAGCCAGTTTTCTGTTGTGTTAAAGGTGGTCTGGGTGGCTAACTGTAACTCTGTGGGGATGTGGCCGAGCAAATCTGGGTAGAGTCATCAGCATATTGGATACAGCTGACTTTTGGGATGACAGTATTCATATTGTTGATGAAAATGGAAAATAGCAGGGGCCCTAGTACAGAGCCTTGTGGTACTCCAAGGGCGTTAGGTAGTAGGTTAGAGAGTTTATTCTGCCAAAGAACAGCCTACTGTCTACCACTTAGATAAGATTTAAACCTTTGAAGGGCTTTAGGATCTAGACTGAGTGTTTGCAGTGTGTGGATTAATAGTTGGTGGTCAACCATATCGAATGCCTTGGAGAGATCCAAGAAGAGGGCTGAAGAAATATGGTTATTGTTTCGATTATGGTTTATGGTGTTGGTAAAGGCTAGTAGGGCTGAGGTAGTACTGTGGTGAGGTCTGAAACCATGCTGGGTATCTGCCATGAGGTGGTTATGGATTAGGTTGTGCATGAACTGTCTCTGAATACATTTTTCCATAATCTTTGCAAGTGGAGAGAGTATAGCTATAGGCCTATAGTTGGAGAATTCAGTAGAGCTACCTCCTTTATGGAGTGGGATTACATAGGATATTTTCCAGATAGTGGAAATTTTAGCTTCTTCTATGGTTCGATTGATAAGTATCGATAACGGGTATGCAATAGCATATCAACATGGTAATTAGCTGGGATGGTTGACTTCATAAAGGGTACAGTTATGCATTTCTTAGCATTGAGTTTATGACCATGACTTTGGCATCATTTGCTAGTCAGAAATAGGCCCTCTTGAAGAATGCAAGTCTCTACAGGGGAGTTGATGATAACCCCCAGCTTGGAATAATCTGCAGACTTAGTCATTCATAAACCTTCAGCATTTGCTTCCACTTCAGAGAGATAGATGCCAAAAAGGAGTGGGCAAAGTATCGAGCCCTGGGGGAACTCCACTAGTAACTTCTTGGTGGAGGTGGTCTCACCTTTTTTGTCCTCCTCGGTTTTATCAGTGAACCAGTTGGCTGTCCATCAGGTGATAAAAGGGTTTATACCTGATTTAATGAGCTTCCGTATAATGCCTGAGTGGAGTATTGTGTCAAAAGCCTAGGCCAGGTTGAGGTAAGCTAAGTGTGCAGTCTTGCCTTATCTATTGCTTTGGTGACCCTCACAAAGAAGTCCAAAAGATTTAATAGGCTTGACTTTCTTTTAATAAAGCCAAACTGTGATTGGGCCACTGTGTTTGCAGGTTACCTATCCTTGGTTATCGTGTCCATGATGATTTTTTCCATAGGCTTACATATAAGGCTGGTGAGATGTATGGGCCTGTTATTACCAAGATCAGTGGATGGACCTGCTTTGTGCAGGGACATGACTGTAGCCACTTTCCATTCCTGGGGCACAAAACCTTACTGTAAACTTCAGCTGAAAAGTGATTCAAGTGGACCACAGAGGTCATGTTTCATGGTATTTAGTCAGCATCCTGGGATATTATTGAGGCCCATTGATGCAGTGTTTTTGACCTTGGAAATGCATTGATGATCTTTTGTCCTTGTAATGGTTGGGGAGATTGTGGTATGCATTATTTCATTGGACTATCAGGGGAGAAATTTGAGCTGAACCTGTCAGCCAAAAGGCTGACTATGGCCTCCGGTTCAGTGTGGGTGATGCCATTTACAGTAAGTTCTGTGCATTGTTGCGCATTGGCTTGAGTTTACTGACATAGCTGTAGAAAGCTTTGTGGCTGTCCTTTGCCTGAAAAAAACTGTTTTTCTTCAAATTCAGCGTCTGAAGTATTGATTAACACTCTTAGTTGCCTGTTTAGATTGGTCAGGTAACTTTTAGTATGTTGGGCTTTGTTCTTCCTACCCTTGGCCAAGATTTTTTTCTTTTGTTGTACAGCTGATTGATATTGTGATTCTACCAGGCAGGCTTGTCTTTTGAGTTTGTCTTATTCTTAATACAACTGGCTGCAGCTTGGTCTGTACAGCTAGCAGTGTGGCTGTACAGGGATCTTGTGAATAGATCCAGCATATGCTATGGTGTTAACTGGGTTTGGGGGTGCTTGGAATTTAGCCATTGTGATGCTTAGTAGAGATAGGGTAGCATTGGAATAGTTCCTAAAAGTTTTTGCTTTTGCTAGGCCCCTGGATTTACTTTTTATTTCAAGCAATACTGCCTTATGGTCAGATCTGATTAGCGAGGGCTTTTCATTGGTTGAGGAACATCTCTCCTCTATGTTCGTGAGTACATGGTCAAGGATATTTGTAATCCTAGTAGGAGAATGGACCAAACTGTTCCAGGATGTTGATATTAAAGAAGTTTATGAATCGTTGGACTTCAGACATTTCTTAAGAGTTTGTGTCTGGATCACATTATCAGTTCTCTGCCTTACCCTTTGGACTATCAGCTGCATCAAGAATGTTCACAAAGTGTGTAGCTCTTGTTATAGCTCATTGCAGGCTACAGGGTAGCCAATATTATCCATATTTAGATGACTTGCTTATCTTTGAGAATCTTTTTCAAGGTGTCAGGAACCTCTCTCTCTCTCTCTCTCTCTCTCTCTGTCTCTCTCTCGCGACAGATGACTTGCACAAACTGGGATCCAAAGAGAGCATTCAAAAGTCTTCTTCACATGGGATTGTGTTCCTGGGATGTCAACTAGACACCTCAGTTCAAACAGATTTTTTTCCCACAGGAAAAAATAGATCTTTATTTAGATCTATTAATATGGTTTTCCACTCAGACTTTGGTCACTCTGTGGGGAATAGCTCAGGATTCGGGGTCTTATGGCATCTGTGATTCTCATGATACACCTGGGAAGACTCCACATTAGAAAGATGTAGTGTTATCTGAAACCTGTTTGATCCCAGCATCAGCACCCCTTATCTTTTCAGATCTCAGTGCTGAGGGTTGTCAGAAGAGAAATATTTTGGTGGAGACAACAGATAGCCTTAAATCCAGGTCTCGTCTTCTTCCTCCATTCCTGCACCAAAGTAGTCAATCAGCACAGATGCTTCAGAATTTGCTTGGGGAGCAGTTTCAAGAGGGGTAAAAGTGGAGGGAGGGTGTAGGACACCAAGGACAGAAGCAAATAAACATTAAGGAGATGCCTGCCCTGATGAAAGCACTTCTCTGTCTGAACTACCTTTTGTCCCCAAGACCTCTTAATTTGGGTACAGACAATACCACAGTCAAGGGACATCAACAAGCAAGGGGGATCCAGGTTGGGATATAGCTTCACAGTACAGTCTCACTCTACTGGCATCCTCCATTCTGTTAGAGCAAAGTTGTGTGACAGACGAGCTGAGTAGGACCACTGCAGACCCTCTTGCAGAGAAAATAGACCGGCGGGTGGAGCGTCTTCCAAGATTTTATCCATTTGTGGAAATTCCTGAAGTAGACCTCTTTATCTCCTCTGTAAACAGTCAAATGGTAAAATTCTGTTCCAGGACTCATGCAGAGGCCTGGAAGACAGATGCATTTTCTTTTCTTTGCTTTGGACTGGAATGTTCTTGTATGCCTTTTCACCCTTTCCAGTAATATCCAGGGTACTTCTGGAGATTAAGAAGGAATCTCTCAAGATTATTATGGTAGCTCCCTTCTGGCGCAGGCAACCTTGGTTCTTCTCTTGGAAATGACCAGGTGCAATCACAAGTTCCCTCCTAGACTGGAACTATTCACACAATACCAGGGGTGTTTGATACCCCCCAACATCCTTCATCTTAAGTTGACCTCCTGGATGATAGGTTCTTAATTCCTTTTAGACCTTGTTTGCTGAGGATGTGCAGAAGGTAGTAATGGAGGCAAGAAAGCCTGCTACTAGAAAATCATATATTAGCAAATGAAAAAGGGTTTCTATTTGGTGCAAACAACATAACCAGCAGCCATTCAAGACTAGTTCTCTGGTTTTTACAATATTTGTTTGAGTGACTGCCATATGACCTTTCTTGTTTTGCATAAGAGGCCTCCTAGAAAACCAGTGGCCCCTCTTTGGGATTTTAATTTTGTGTTAGAGAAGCTAACACTTGCTTCATTTGAACCAGCTAATGTGACTGACTTGAGGTTCTTAACATGGAAAACAGTTTCACTGATTGCTCTGACCACTGCAAGAAGGGTATCTGAGTTGCAAACGCATATGGTGAAGTCAGCTCCATCTTATTTTCCACAGGGACAGGGTTTCTCTGACACCCTATTCTTCTTTTATGCCTAAAGTGGTATCTTGTTTACTTTAAGCTAAACTGTCCAGCTTTGCATTTTTTCCTGAACCTAAAAATGAGGGAGAAAGAATACTCCATTCCTTCAGTGCACAGAAAACTTGGGTACAATCTTTACAAAACATGATCTTCATATCAGTAGTTCATTTCTTGTGAAGGTAAGAAGAACGGACAGCTTGTGTCAAAACAGACTACTTCCAAATGGTTGTCTAAGACTATTACCTTTTGTTGTACTCACCGTAACAAATCTTTTCCAGGCAGTGTCAAGACCCACTCTACCAGGGTCTTGGATTCATCTGTGGCATTTTGGAAAGAGTTGGATTCTGGAAGTATTCTAGAAGCTGCTACCTGGTCCTCTGTACATACTTTTACAAAGCATTAGAAGCTTGATTCCTTCTTTAGGTCTAGATCAAGCTTTGCTAGGTTCATTCTCCAGGCGCTCCTACACCCTTCTCCTTCCACCTCCCACATATTATTAGATAAGATAATCTACCCGTATAGCTAAGGCTGCTGCAGCAGTGATCAATATGAAGAATATAGTATAGTTGTGTAAGTTGAACTTACCAGAACAGTAAATGATCACTGCTGCAGTAGCTGCTCCCTCTCTCTCACCCTTGTTTTTTGGTGTTTTTATGTCAGGGTTTGGACATATATTTTTTGCTGTTTGTAACATTGTCTTTTCTGGGTTCAGCCTCCGTCTGTCTGCTGGCAGGAAAGCTCTGAAGGGTTTATAGCTAAGGCTGTTGCAGCAGTGATTGTTCAAACATCTACTGCTATGGTAAGTACAAGTTTTATAACTGTACTTTGCTGGAGTGTCACTGCCAGTCTTGATTTGTCATGGCTGTCAGTCTTGGAGGTCTCAGCACCAGTGTGCTTAGGGCCTTCAGTCGACAAGGGAAAATTGGTGCAGGAAGAACTTTGTTTTTTCTGAACATTGAGAAGATACACAGCATGTCATCCCTTCTTGTACACATACCCAGCTTGGTGCTTTTAGCTATTACATCTCTTCCCAATATAACCGAGGGCCAGAATGACCATATACAGTGAGAAGATCCAAGGAGGAGTATTTTTCTAACCAAATTTTCCCCTCCCTCAAGTGTGCCCAGATAGAGGACATCTAAGAAGCAGCACCTGGACTGTGACAGATCTTAATGAAGGAGAAGCTTCCAACCCTGTCTGAAAGACCTAGATATGGATAGAGCCTCATAATTAAGACAGACAGGATCTTGGTTCACCATCTCCATCTTTCCTTAGGAAGAAGTTTTTCAAGAGGCACTCTGGTTAGCTCCAACAGCAGCTTGGATGGTCCCATCCCCTGATAAGATAGTGAACTTAGGTTTACGAGTGTGAAAGGAGCCCAGTGTTGCAGTGCACATCAGACAAGGGTCTATACATTTCCAAGGACAGCCCCTACTGGAGTAAAGGACCACCTGTAGCCCCAATTTTTGGCTTGGCTGTCCTACAGAATGAAGCCATAGAAGATACTAAGGATGTCCATTCCCCAGACAATGAATCCAGAGTTGTTGATAACTTAGGGAAACGAGTTTATGCCTCAAGTACCTTTGACATAAGCTCCATAAATTACTTAATATATTTGATTAGATTTCAGAGGGGGATAGCTGACAAGACAACAGAGTTCCTCAGAAAGTTATCACCTACAGATACCTAAAAGCAATTTGAGTCACAGATTTTAACTATGAATACCTTAGCCGCACCATTTGATTGCTTCACAATGGAGCAGATGGAACAGAGAGAGCAAATGGGTCAAGCATCATAATGAGGCAGGTGGCCTGGCTTAACTAGCCAGATTTGTGGATCATTTTAGGGTAGCTTTTACTAATGCCCCTTTGATTGGCCACTCTGTTTGAACAAAAAGTTAAAGCACAGTTACAAGAAAGGTTAAGACTCTCATTACTGTTGAAGTTAAGTTCTCAGCTCTTCAAAGGTCCTTTGCTAGGAATCAAAAGTGCGTTAAGAACATCAGAAATCCCAACAGCTTCAATATGAGCATTGGGAAAGGAAAACCTCTCCCGGATGTGGTTGTTTATCCAATGACTACAGCCCTAGAAACAGAGATGGTCCACTGAACCAGGGATTCTGTGACCCTTCTCTGAGGGACAGGAAGCAGAACTCCTGAACGGCTTCCAAACTGCCCACTTTAGATGGCAGTCAGGGGGTCAAATTCCTTTGTATGCAGAAATGTGTTTGACCCTAATTCAAGAACATTTGGGTCAAGGGAAGTAATTTCAACAACTGGTTGTCTTTCTGGTGTCATTCTAAGAGGATCCAGTTTTGTCAGCTTGGAAGGACATGGTTAATAGGCCATGTTACCTTGCCAAGGATTATAAGTGTTGTCCACCACCATAGGTTCATAGGTTGATACTAGGCTATCGACCCTAGGGCCTATACATGTCTAGCCGTACCAATTCCCTGGCTATTTCTTCCCACACTATTTACTTCCCTGGACCCCTAACAGGGAGACTGACATGATCCCCAGGGTGAATTTCCTTTCTCCCATCCAATCGTCAAGGTTCCTTTTGAAGAGGGCCAGAGAGGCGCTCTGCTTGACATGTATGGGCAGTCTATTACAGAGTCTGGTGAGTCTCTGGGTCAGGAACCTATCCCTCCGTGTGTCTTTTTTTAGGCAGTGCCAAACTGACAAACCTACATACATAGCAAAATCAACTCAACTGAACTGCCAGATGTTATTGCTCAATGCCAGGAGCCTAAATAAAAAAAAACTACAGGCCCTTGTCACACTCAATAATATAGACATGGTTTGAATTGTCAGAGAGCACCATGGCAGTGCAAGGTTTCAGTGGCTTCCACACTTTCAGACCAGTAGCTGCCTAGACAAGGGCTAAAGGTGGGGGTGTCTCGGTATACATCAATAACGAGCATTACCTCTAGGATGGGTAAACAGGATGATGTGCTGGAATTCCTTCATGTGCAGATTACCCTAGACAAAATCTCATACCATATTCTAGCCAGCTGTAGGTCAACATGCCTGTCCCAAAAAGCTTACAAAGCATACATTGGGGATACTTACCATCCAACCTAGCATCCTACTCGTGGGAGACTTAATCCTAGACTCAGCTATAGCCTATCCAATATGTATTCTCATCAGCAGATCAATGCAAGAATCATATGTCCCTATCTTATGGAAATAATCTTATATCATTCTATTTCATAAGAGAAGTCCTTCCAGTGAACTCAGTAACTTCAGACCCACAGCCATTGTATATCCGCTGCCAACTACTGCAATGTCTTCTAAGAAATAACCTTCTCTCCCCCTCTCAACATACTTTCTGTCCATCACATAGCACAGATAATGCCATACTATCGTACATTAACTCAGTACGTCACCACAGAAATAGTAACAACCTAGTCTCATCTATTTTCCTTGAACTTTCCAAGCTTTTGATACTGTTTCTAATCACTAACACCTACAGAAACTCTCTAACTTAGGACAGTCCTCTTACTCACTTGTCTTGGTTCTTCTCATTCCTTATTGGTAGGACTCAGTGTGGTAAAAGCCAGCCATCCCTAACCCCCTTTCTTCATGCACCCATTGGAGTCCCACAAGGCTCCATCTTGGACCTCTACTGTTCAACATTTTTGTAAATGATCTCCCTTTTCATTCCAGCAATAATCCCATTGGAGTCCCACAAGGCTCCATCTTTGGACCTCTACTATTCAACATTTTTGTAAATGATCTTCCTTTTCATTCTGGCAGTCTGTACAACTCACTTCAACACACCAAAGTTAATTTAACCCTACTATCACTAAATGACACTGAAGTTGATGCCATTTGCCATACCGAATTATTAGGACCAATGATTGATCGAATGGGTACATTATATTGATCTTTTACTGACAGTACGGAAAAATGCATAGCATCATCCACCCTAATCCCCTCTCTCCTATGCTGCAATTGTTCACACTAAACTACAGTCAGCACAACTCTCCATTCTTGAACAAACAAATAATAAAATAGCCAAATTTACTAACAACTCTTCCTCCAGAACTCACTGTTGCGTTCCCCATCTTTCCAAACTAACACATTTAAAGCAAGCTCACAAAATTCTTAATTATTCCTTCAAATGCCCAGCCATCCATTCCTTCATGACATGGTATTCTTCAGTCAGATCACTTAGATCCTCAGAAAAAATCCTAGTGTCTGTCTCCTCAGTGAGCAACTCTCATGGCAAAGCTCTTCCTGCTTTGTGGCCACTATCAATCTGTGAAATAGCTAACACATACTCATTTAAAATCCAACTAAAACGTAATCTCTCTAAAAACTGGATCTGTGACTGCATATCTCATTCTCCCATTAGCTCCTCTACCTCCCCACTAGCATTAAATCATTATTTTAAATTCTACTCATCAACATCCACCTATGTAAATTAATTCTTTCCTAAGGCTCCAGACTGAATACATCATTAATTTTTTCTCACTCAACCTACTCCCTTTTCCTCTCTCTCAAACTTTGTTATGTACAAATACTCCATAGCACCCTCCACTCTCACGATTCTATCGTATAATTACCAGTACATTACCTATTAACTTTCCGCTATCAGTCTACACTCCTTCTCTCACTCTGCCTATCCTCAGTTTGACATCTTCATCTGCTTTTAATCTCCCATTACACTTTTCTGTATACCAATGGCCATTCCCTTTTTCTTAACCACTAGTCTCTTCCTTTAACTCTTTTTTTTTGCTATATGGCTATCATTATTCAACTACTACTACCTGCCTCCAAGCTGTATACACTATTAGCAAAATCTATGCTTTTTTTTAAATAGTTAATTAAATAGTCTGTAAAACTTCTGGAGATTCTCTTCCTAAGCCTCCACTGAAAAGAGGTCATTACTGGCAGAGTAAGACATTCCCAGTACACGAATGTAAATAAAATACATTTATACATATATATATATGTATGTATGTATGTGTATATATATATATATATATATATATATATATATATATATATATATATATATATATACACACACATACATACATATATGTATATATGTATATATACATGTATGTGTATATTGTGTGTATATATATATATATATATATATATATATATATATATATATATACACACATATACACATATACATATATACACATATACATATATGTGTATATATATATATATATATATATATATCGGGAAACGAGTTTATGCATCAGCGACCTTTGCCATATGGTCTCTGAACTACTTGGCACATTTTACGAGGCTCCAGAGGGGCTTGATCTCTGAACTTTCTGGAACATTTGCAGGACAGGTGTCTGATGAGGTAAGGGACAAAGTTGCCTCGCAGTTCGCAACCCTGGAATCTATCTCCAACTCGTCCATGAGGTTGCTATCATATGCTACCAAAGGGGTGGCTAGAGCCGGTGGGTTCAGGTATTGTCATGAGACGTTATGCCTGGATGCGCATTTGTGACCTCATGGATACCTTCAAGTCTTCTTTTCTGAATGCTCCCATCGAAGCATCCAAGGTGAAGGACACACTAGCCAGGTGCGAGCAAGACGGCAACACCCTGTCTGCAGTAGGCCAGAAGTTTTCCTACCCTCAAAGTTCCTTTTTCAGGAGTCAGAGGAGTGGGAAAATGTGGTACAAAAAATCTCAGGGTCCTTTCCGTGCTGCACGTGCTGATGATACCTCCGGGGGCGGAGGGGATAACAATTCCAGAAGACACCCCTACAGGGGCAGAGGGGGTCCTCATAACCAGGGCTCCAGGGATTCCTTCTCTGGACAACCTTACCATCGCTCCTGAAGAGCAGCCCGATTGCTTACCTCTGGAAGCAGTCGGGGGTCGTTTTTCTCTGCACCAAGCTGCCTGGCACTCTATTACCACCGATCGTTGGGTGCAGAGTATAATTACCAGATGTTACACCATTCCCCTTTCTTGTCAACCAACACTTCCAAAGAAGCTTCCCAACGTTCCACCCAGTCAAATAGAAGACACAGCTTCAGAAATAAAAAAGCTATCTCAAAAAAGAGTCATCCAACCAGTCCCACCAGTCCAATATGGATCCAGATTCTACTCGAGATTCTTTTTGGTGCCAAAGTATGGAACACCGTTCCACCTGAACTCAGGCTACAAAGTCACACAAGCACCTTCAAGGGCCTTCTTAATTCACACCTCTATGCTAACCCTCTTTGTAACTGCAAAGATCACCCTTGAAGACCCACTACTCCATATAAGTGACCCACTGTATGCCTCCATTGCATACACTATATTTTCACCTGATATACTCACCTAATATGTATTTTTTTTTTTTTGTAAATATTGCAAATAGGGGTTCTATGCCTGAGTATCTTATTGTTTGAGTATCTTATTGTTTTACAAATTTGTTCTTGTACTTCTTTGTATCTCTTACCTTGTATACCAGTTTTTTATTGTTATCTAAACCATGTATGTACTCTGTTAACTTCCTTGGAGCTTTTCTCCCCAGGACTCCACTGAAAACGGGCACTTTGTGTCCATTTGGATTTATTCTGGTAAAATAATGTTAAAATAAATAATAAATAAATAAAAAAGACAGGGGACTGGAGACCCATTCTGGATTTCAGCAGCTTGAACAAGTCTGTCACCCAAACCAAATTCCAGATGGTCATGGTTCAGTCCATTCTCCCTTTTTTAAGGGAAGGCGATTGGATGTGCTCGCTAGATCTCAGGGATGCATATTACTACATCAAGATGGACAAACACTCCAGGAGTCTGATTCACTTCTGGCTGGGAGCCAGTCACTATCAGTTTCATGCCCTGCCATTCGGTCTCTCTACAGCCCCCAGAGTGTTCATGAAGTGTATGGCAGTGGTCACAGCTTATTTGAGACTACAAGGACTCAGAGTGTTTCCATATTTGGACGACTGGCTCTTCACCGCCTCCACCAACCGTCTGTTTGTATCAGCTCTGCTTTGCACTCTCTCTCTGGCAAAAACTCTGGAAATAACAGTACACTGGGAGAAATCAAACCTTGCTCCTATGCTGTAAATAGAATTCATTAGAGCAGTGTTCAACACCCGGTCCTGTCTAGTGTCACTCCCAACCCACACACTCCAGCGATTGAGGCTCCAGCTCCGGGTGATAATCTGTCAAACAAAAGTTTCAGCAAGGGAGGTTCTTCAAGCCTTAGGTTCCTTGGCAGCTTCAATCCCGATAGTGCTCCTTTCGAAGCTGCACATGTGAATTCTGCAATGGCTACTTCTTTTGCAGTGGTTCCCAAACTAGCACCCTCTCAGTTCCCAGATTTATATAACCAACTCCTGCAAGCAGGACTTTCTTTGGTGGATGAGGCCAGATGCAGAACTTTGGAGTCACCCATTCCAGGCTCCTTAGCCCAAGGCCATTGTGATCACGGATGCTTCCCTGATCGGATGGGGGGGCATTTCCAGGGAAAGACGGTCCAAGGCCCATGGTCCACTCTAGAGGCCAACCTCCATATCAGCGTTCTAGAACTGAGAGCATTGCTGTTAGTGTTGCAGGCATTTCACCCGGTTCTCCCTTCTGGGATGATTGAAATTCAGTCAGACAATATGTCAGTGGTCTGGTATATCAACAAGCAAGGAGGAACCAAGTCCTAACCCCTGTGTCGAAATGCTATTAGAATCTGGCAATGGGTGATAGCTTCCGACCACTTTCTGATAGCAATGCATATCCCGGGGAGCTCCAACGTAATTGTGGACAAACTGAGCAGATGCATCCTCCTGCCTCACGAGTGGTCCCTCAATCCCGAGTTGGCGACAGAAATCTTCAGTCATTGGGGCCAGCCTTGCTGCAATCTTTTTGCCTCCCCATCATACAAGTGCAATAGCTATTTCTCCCTGTTCACCCCGGAGGGGGAGACCCCGAGAGACGCTCTGATCCACGATTGGCCCACCGGATATCTTTATGCTTATCCCCCCATCCCGCTTATCCCACAGTTCTTAAAGAAAGCTCTTCGGTTGAGATGCAAGGTGATATAGCTCCGTTCTGGCCTCAACAGGTTTTGTTCCCCTTCCTTTGGCCTCACCTAGTATACCCGCCGTGGATTCTGGACCCTCTTCCAGACCTGATTTCTCACCCCCAAAGGATGAGCTACCCGAATTTTTCCAGTCTCAAGCTAACGGCTTGGTTTCTCCACTTTCTTTAGTTGCCAGGCAAGCTAACTTCACCTCACAAGTTCGGGACATCATTCTGGCCTCTCATAAACCATCCACCAGAAGACAATATCAGGATAAATGGAAGAGGTTCTCCATCTGGTCTAAGCATAACATGCTAGACCCGTATTCGGCTCCGGTGACTGCAGTCCTGCAATACCTGGCTTTGTTTTTTGATAATGAAGTCTCTACCTCTACCGTACAGGTACACCTGGCGGCAATTTTTAATTTCCGCAATGGTCTAGATGGCACCCCTCTCATCTCCTTACATCTAGGCAAAGCCTTTCTCAAGGGAACCTCTCACATCAGACCTCCTGTCAGACAGCCTGTGGAAACCTCACTTTGGTCCTTCAGTGTTTGACTCAAACTCCCTTTGAACCCGCAGCAATGTGAGACCTAAAGTTCTTGTCCTGGAAATCATTGTTCTTAGTAGCCATCATGTCAGCCATATGGGTCTCGGAGCTGCAGGCATTGTGTATCAAGAGGCCCTATCTTGTCTTCCATAAAGACATAGTGTTACTCCGGACAAACCCATCCTTTCTCCCCAAAGTTATTTCTGATTTTTCCATTAACCAGACCATTGACCTACCAGTATTCTTTCCAATTTTTTTCCAATAAAGAAGAGTACTGCCTACATTCCTTGGATGTATTAGGTAACTGAGATTCTACCTAGACAGGACCTATCCTTAAGTCTGAACAGCTTTTCTTCTTCTTTTCTGGGCCTAGAATGGGAAATTCTGCTTCCAGGGTTACATTATCAAAATGGCTAAGGGACTGCATACGTTTTATCTATTCCCACACAAAAAAAAAAAACTATGCCAGTGGTTAAAGCTTACTCTACTAGATCTATGGCAACATCTGTAGCTTTCCATTCCAGGGCTTCCATGGATGACATTTGTGCAGCAGCCACTTGGGCTAAACCTCATACCTTTATCAATCGTTACAAATTGGACTTGGTCTCCAGAGGGAGAGCTGCCTTCAGCTCAATGGTACTCAGGAATGTTCTTCCATAAGTGCCGCCCATGAACCTCAAGGTAGCTTAGGATTCTGTCCCATCAGTGATGAATGGAAAGAAGATTAACGACGTCTGGTAAAGAAGTTATGTCTTACCATAATGTTCCATCTGTGTTGTTCATCTTCTTTTATTCATCACATCCCACCCCCCTTCCCCCGCCAAAGGCTCCTGGGAGATGCTTTGGGCCCAAATGGTGCTCTAGGGCATTTGCGCAGAAGAGGCCTTGGCTTTACTTCTCCATCTTCAGCAAACTCAATCTGAGGTAACAGGGAGAAGGGCATTCTGGGTAGAAGCTTAGCTCAAGAGTTTTTTTGGCTGGCGCGAGCTTGGTAATAGGCCAACTTGGGTCCAAGGGCTCGGAACCGAACCCATCAGTGATGAATGAAAGAAGATGAACAACACAGATGGAACATTATGGTAAGACATAACTTCTTTTTTTGGAATTTTTGATTATACCTTTTTTTCTTGTATTCCAGACGTATGTGTCAGCTAGGAAGGGAAAGTGTGCTTGTGGAAGACAGATTCCACACAAGGACATGCACAACAAGTGCTTGTTTTGTTTAGGAGCAGGTCATGACTACAGGTCTTGTGACATCTGCCCGTCCTTTGTCCTCAAAACTTTGTGGAGCTGTCTGGCTGCTTTAAATTTATATTTAGAGAATCAAAGACTCCGACGTTTGGCATCAGGTATGGAGGCCGGGGTAGGTACCTCCGAGAAGCTGCCTCGGAAGAAGGCCAAAAAAGTTAGGCCCGACACCCATGCTGCACCTCAGGCGTCCACAGAGACTCTTGAGACAGATGATAACCCAGGGTCTCATCAGATGGCGGTTTTACTGCTGGGAACCGTGATGTAAGCCGGTTCAGCTGAAATCCAGAGTATGTCTGCTGAGGTTGTTCAACCATCAGGCCCTGACGGTGCAGGGAAACCACGACTCGTGGCGTCTGAGGGGCCTTCTACCACTTTACCATCCACCCCGATGTCAGCTCCCAGACTGATTATTACTCCTGTTTCCTTAAAAAAGAAACAAAAAGAAAACCACAGAACTACAGAATGTACACCAGGATGGGAAGCCTTTTCACAGAACTTGCTCACCGCCTTCCAGGCCCTTCAGTCTTGGGTGCCTCAGCCAGTTCATTCCCCTGTGCAGCCCTTGAAAGACTCCGAGGAAGAACCCTCTTCTTCAGGTGAATCCCTCACTTATAATTCCCAAATTGAGTACCCCAAGGACTTTGCTACCCCCAAAGAAGAAGACTCTGTTAGTCCTGACTCTCCTGGGGAAGAATTTTCTTTTGGGGATACCGTTACATTGATGAGACAGCATTTTAAATAGAATGTTTCTGATGTGTCTGAGACAAAAAAAAAAGATATTTTGAACTTCTGCAGATGGACCAACCTTCTCTGTCTGCAGTTCCCTCCTTTGCTTCCTGCTTTACAGGATGCCTTTCAGGCTGCCTCTCAGGGGGCAGACTATCAGCCTCCAGCTTCTAAATGACCTGATAGATTTTACAAGGTTCCCCAACAGGCACAATTCCTGTTCAAGAATCCTCCTGCAGACCCTGCAGTTATTGCTGTGTCAGCAGACAAATCCTCCAGGCAGTTGCCCTCTACTTTGTTCCCAACAGATAAAGATAGCAAGTTCATGGACAGACAGGGGAAGAAAATCTACACTTCTTTCATCCTGGCCAATAGAGCTATTAATTATCAAACCCACATGGCTAGATTTGTCCTAGATTCATTGTCTAAGGTTACTGCTCTAATATCTGATGTAGCAGATTCTTCTGCCAAGTCTCAGCTAACTGCCCTGCTCTCTACTGCCTCTCAGGTGACCAGGCAGTCTATCAAGTACAGCTGTGATGCTGTAGAAGCATCATCCAAGTCTGCAGCATCTGGCTCTGTCCTGAGAAGGTATTTCTGGGTGTGACTCTAGCCTGTACCCCTGGATGTACAAACCAAATTGCTTGATGTACCTCTGGATAATAAAGCCCTTTTTGGCACCACTTCAGCTGAGCTCCTTGAATCCCTCCAAGACTAATTTTATGTCATTGCTGGCTGACTTCAGAGTTGTGCACTGTTATTTTTGCTTCACTGTATAGTTTTTCAGATCTCTGCTGAAGGCGTTGTTTTTCCCCTAACCACCCTCCCTATTCCTCTCTTGTTTAAATTTGGAGGCTTTTGCAGTTGCCCACTCCCACTATAGATTTGATCTGGGACACTCCCCCCATTCCCAACTCTTTACCTCATTCTACCTAATAGACTCCTTCTGCACTTGTTTTTAGTCGTTTTAATTTAATTGCATTTTTTTTTAAACTGTTTGGTCTAACATTGCTACATACGCAAGTGTGCTAGCTTGCACTGCATTTATTGTTTTTACTGCTGTTTTAGCTACTTTTCTGTATTAAAAAAAAATCTAAGCCTGTTTCCTACCTTTCCTGTAACTAATGTAGTCCAGATTCAGATTTGCTGTATCCAGGACTGTATGTAAGCTTCTGAGCCCCCCAAGCTTTCTGTGTTGGAGGGAAGCCTTCTAGCTTATCAGTGGGAGTGGTAAGCACTAGGTAACCTATCTACTGCATAAGGAGTGGTTTTGGCCAAGAAATTGTAGGCCGTTTGGGCAGTTTTTCCATCTCTCTCAACTTTCTGATTTAAAAGCCTGCATTTGCACTTGTTTCCCCCCTTTCCTGTAACTAGTTGTAGTCCAGATACAGATTCTTAGTTTTAGCACTTGAATTTGCTTATTCGTGATCAGCACTTGTTCAGAACCTGTTGTAAGCACTAAATAAGCTACTAATTACTACAGCACTCAACCTTTCTCATTACCTAGAGGAAAACAGTTTTGGTACTTTCCCCACTTGCTTAGAGAAAAACAGCTCTTGTACTCACTTTCCTCACTTGGAAAATAGTTTTTTATTCAGGCATGTCCAGGGGTCAGCTCCCAGTGTTCTCTCCTGTCTATCTGATGAATCTGAGCATCTTGGGTCAATGTAGAAATTGTCTCATGTACACAGACTACCCTCTCCTCCTACCACCCAACACTACAACCTGTGAGAGATGCACTTATCTAGCCAAACTGGAGGTAAAGCTCTCTCCAGCTAAGACTGCACTTGACAGTCAAGATGAGAAGGTAAACACTTGCACCACACCACACTTATCACATCACATAGTCTCACTAAATCTACACCACCAAAGTCCACACACAGAAACACAAAAACATTCGCGGAGGCTCTCAGTAATAATCTGCTCAAGCAACAGGGACCTCCAAAGCAGAAATGCAAGCAACCTCCATCCCCAACACAACCCAAATGACACACAGCCCGCAGACTCAGTATGCTACTCAACCACAGCCAATAAGGCAAAACAACATACCCGACACACTAGTCATAGGTGACTCTATAGTCAGGCACACTAATGTTCCACTCACCAGGCTAAACAAGGAGAAGGTTACTGTCAGCTGCCTGTCGGGTGCCAGGATCCGCCACATAACCGACGCACTCAAGTCACTCCACAACAAGTACAAATATGACTCTGTCATTGTCCATGTTGGCGTGAACAACCTGAGACGTACCTCCCTGGACTACATGAAAAGAGACATGGAAGAGCTCTCCGATCTTGTAGCCCAGGCAGGTATGACCCTAGACCTGAGTAGCATTCTGCCATCACCCAGAATAATACCGAAGCACAAGGACAAAATGATTGACTTCAACAATTGGCTGAGCTTCTGGTGTTATTCTAAAGGGATCCAGTATCTGTCTGCCTGGGATGACATGGTTGACAGACCACGATGCTTTGCCAGAGATGGCCTGCACCTGTCACCCCTGGGATTCCGGATAATAGCTAAGGTTCTTGCCACACTTATAGTGCCTTTTTTAGGCAAGGTTCAAATGACAAATTCACCACCATAACAGGAACAGGCAAGCAAAAACTGAGGGTGATGCTACTCTATTCTAGAAGTCTAAATCTCAAAATGCACTCACTCGAGGCACTCCGTAAAACAGAGAACATCGATATCTGTGCAGTGACTGAGACCTGGTTTAAGGCTCCAGAGAGCACCCCTGCAATACCAGGCTATAACTCATACCACATTTTTCGGCCATGTGACCTGGACCGGAACACCAAAGGCAGAGGTGTGTCCTTATTCATTAAGGATATCCACACCTCCAGGCTAGTTTCTCAGCATAATGCATCCGAGGTTATCCAAGTGCAACTAACTCTGGGCAAAACTGCAATCCAAATTGTAGCTTGCTACAGATCCCCCAACATGCCCCAGGATTCCCACTCCTCTTTTCTTGATGTACTGGAAAATATTAGGGTTCAACCAAACACCCTAATAATGGGCAATTTCAACTACCCCACCATTAACTGGGAAAACTACTCATGTAACAACTCCTTCGCTCAACGCTTTCTGGAATTCATAAACTCCAATGCCCTGGATCAACTTATCCACACTCCCACCAGGGGCAACAATATCCTAGATCTAGTCATTACCAACATGAGTGACCGGTGTTCCACACCTGAAGTCAACGCCTCATTGGTCCGATCCGACCATAAGCTAATCACCCTAGATGTCCACATCCTGCCCCCACCCCCCATTAAGGAAACCATGGTAAAACATTTCTCCAAAGCCAACTTCATGTTTCTTAAGACAGAAGTGTTGAACTTCATGACACCCATGCAGATGGACAATACAGTTATGACTACTGAATCCTGCACAATTGCACTTTATAAGCACTTACACGGGTGCATGGATCGTGCTATCCTCCAAAAAAGGAAGCCATTCTGGTGGTCCCCTGCCATAAACAAACTGTACAACAGAAGGAAGAAACTGTTGCAAAAGAGAGTAAAATCCCATGAGTGGAAGAGCTCCCTGGTCAGCCTCAGTAAGAAGCTGCAATCCCTCATAAAATCCTCCAAAGCTAGTTACGAAAACAAAATCGCCACTGATTCTAAAGACATCCACAAAGCATTCTATAGCTATGTCAAGAATCTCAGTGGCAGCACTCAAATCTGTTCTGAGTTACAGCACAATGACACTAAATATACAGACCCAACTGATATTGCCAACATCCTGGCAGATAGGTTCAGTGCTAACTTTACCCCCTCTCACCCCCTAAAGGGCCCATCTCTATTCCGGAAGAATGCAAAGTTCCTGTAATTACGGCTGCACAGGTAAAAACAACTCTCTCCAAAGCCAAGAATACAGCATCCATGGGACCAGACAACATCCCAGGCTGCATTCTACACGAACTACAGAACGAACTGGCACCCCACCTAAGTACCATGTTCAATCATAGCCTCACCTCAGGCTTTGTACATACTGAATGGCGCACAGCGACGGTTATCCCACTCCACAAAGGGGGAGCCACCACGGACCTCGGAAACTACCGCCCCATTAGCCTGACGAGCCTGGTCTGCACGACCATGGAATGTATCATCATGGAACTTATAAACAAAGACATTGGTAATCTCCAAACTCTGATCCCCACCCAGTTCGAGTTTGTAAAAGGCAGATGATGTCTCCTAAACCTGATAGATTTCTTTGAAGCAGTCACCAAAGCCGTAGACGAGGGTAAGGTGGTTCACATAGCCTATCTAGATCTTGCCAAGGCTTTCGACACTATCACCCACTCTGGAATTATAGATAAAATCACTAAACTAGGTATAAATGCCTGTGTCATAAGATGGGTTGCCAACTGGCTCACTGACAGAACCCACACTGTGAAAGTAGCGGACTCCAAATCCAACTTCAGACCAGTGACAAGTGGAGTACCACAGGTTTCAATCCTGGGTCCTGTCATGTTTGGTATCTACTTCTCTGAAGTGCAGGCTAACACAAAAAGTCTTTGGCAAACGAAATTCTCAGATGACAGCAAACTAGGAGCCATAATCGAAACTCCTAATGATGTGGACATCCTACAAAAGGGCCTCACTGAGACAGATGCCTGGTGTCAAAGCCATGGCTTCAAGCTCAGTGTCAAAAAGTGCATTGTCATCCCCTTTGGTAAAATCTCTGTACCCATGAACTACAACATAGGCCATAGTATACTTAACACCGAAAGTGTGATAAGAAACCTTGGGACACAGGTGGACAGTAGTCTGTCCTTTGATAATCACATCGCCACAGTAGTCAGGGAATCCTTCTATGTGGCACACCTCATCACAAAAGGTTTCTCATCCAGAAAAAAAGAGGTCATTGTTCCCCTCTACTCATCACTCATTAGACCCATTATAGAGTACAACGCCCCCTTTGATATGTACCTCACAAGACATCTACAACAACTGCAAAGGCTGCAGAAATACCTCACAAAGAAGATTACCGGCCTCAAACAGATGCCCTATGCATACCATCTCAAAAAACACCAACTTTACTCCGTCGCATATCGCCTACTCAGAGGTGATCTCTGCTTAACATACAAATCTATGTCAAACCCAGAGCTGTTGGACATGCTCCACTTAAAGAAATCCCAATCCCTCCAAGCTACACGCTCTAGGGACCTTACCTTGTCACCACAATAAACAGAACATGCCGGAGGGATAGATTCCTGTCCCAGAGACTTCCCATAGTCTGGAATAAATTACCTATCTATATCAAACAAAACTTCTCATTAGCACTCTTCAAGAAAAATCTTGATGATTGGCTGGGAAATAGGAAATTCACCCCGGGGATCACTTCTGTGGCTCTGCTCGACAGTGGCACAGGAAAATAATTTTCTTGGGTGGCAAAAGCCAGGGTACATTTTTGGCTGGGCTTGTGTAGGTCCTAGGGCCAATAGCCTAGTACCTATGTATGAATCTATGAACCTAAGAAAATGGCAAAGAGCTGCAAAATTTGAAACATTTGCTCGTTTGCCCATTCCTAGATACCACAGGAACTACCCAAAAAAGACCAGTTTTGTAAGGAGGCAGTCCTCCCACTCTACTGCAGCCCAGTCTCAGGGACATAGACACCCTAGGAAGCAAACCACTCCTAGACCCTCCACCACCTCAATCCCTACTTCCTTTCGGAGACAGCCTGACCCAGACAGGGCTCCTCCACTGTGAATCAAATTCCTTGCCCCTTTCCCTGCCTTCCTGGCAGAAAATCACTTCAGAGAATTGGGTCCTTTCTATCATACAAAATGGTTACTTCATGACTTGATGGGCAGTTCCCCCCCCTTCCAGGGGGACCCCTCAACCTCCATCAAGTCAGCTTCACCTTTTTCCTGCAATTCTGGATCAGCTCCTATCTCGGGGCACAATAGAACATGTCTCTTGGGATCAGACAGCCAAGGGATTTTATTCCAGAATGTTTCTGGTCCCAAGAAAGGATGGTCCTTGGAGACCAATTCTGGATTTGTCCCTACTTAATCAATATCTCAAGTTGCCTACATTCAAGATGCTCACCTTACAGCATCTCTTACTCCTCACCAAGCCTTTATGGCATCCCTGGATCAGTAGAATGCTTACCTTCACATCCCCGTTCACCCCAGTAGCAAGACATTTCTAAATTTCTCAGTGGGTTCTTCACATTTTCTGCATTGCCATTTGGGCTGTCTACAGAGCCAAGAGTATTCACAAATTGTCTAGCCCCGGTTACCACCCATTGCAGAATGCAGGATATACAAATTTACCCCTATCTAGACAACCTGCTAATCCTGCACCAGCAGTATCACTCCCTGCCCCATCAATTAGACATGGTGTGCATGATCTTGGAGGATGTAGGTTTCACAGTGAATCTACAAAAATCCCAAATGACTCCAAGTCAAGACATTGTCTTCTTGGGGTGCAGGATAAGGACGAACATGATGTCAGCCTTTATCCCCTGCTAGAAGATGGAAACCCTCTCCATTATTTCCAGTCTCTCCTTCCTCTCCCAGCCATCTCAGTCAGGGAATTTCTGAGGGTCCTGGGCCACATGGCCTGTTTGATTCCCATGCTTCCCTTGGCCAGCCTTTATATGAGGAAATTCCATTGGGTCTTGAGGAATTTGTGGAGCCAACACACGCATCCTCTGGATGTTGCAGTCCCTCTTCTCCCATGCTTGAAAATGGAAGTGTTGTAGTGGATTTCATACATTACCCTCAGTCAAGGGGTACCCCTGCAGATCCCTCCTCCTACGCAACACCTCTGCACAGATGCATCAGATCTGGGTTGGAGAGCCATCCTGGACAGCAACAACAGTCAGAACAAAGTTCAGGGGGAGTGGTCCACCCATTCAGATTTGGTCCCTAGTGGCGAAACTTCACATACACCTGCAAGCTGTATACATTCCCTCAGCAGAGAATGTGATGGCAGACACCCTCAGCAGAAACATGGTACCGTCTCACAAATGGATGCTTCACAGGGAGGTGTTTTTGGATCTTATTCACAGGTGGGGTATTCTACAGGCAGATCTGTTTGTTTCCTTCCAGAACAGACAGATGCCTCTGTTTTGCATGAGAACACTGCATCCACAGGCTTGGAAGGTGGATGCCTTCTCTTTTTCATGGGAGGGGATTTTCTTTATGCCTTACCCCCCTTCACACTGATTCAAAAAGTCCTTCTGAAGATTCAAAGGGACAAGACAAAAATCCTGCTGGTGACCCCCTGTTGGCCAAGACAGCATTGGTTTCCCCTACTATTTCTATTAGTCAGGGGCAATTACCACAAGTTTCCTCACAGATTCGACCTACTCACACAAGACAGGGGATCCCTCATCCACCCTCAGGTGCTCAACCTCAAACTGACTTTATGGGTGATAAACTTTTGATCCCCTTTAGACGTCTGTATTCAGAGGATGTACTCAATGTCCTGCAGGAGGCCAGGAAAGTTATCTAAATGGAAAATATTCTCCAGGTGGTGACTCAAGAATAAACAGGACCCATTACTTGCTCCAGTAGCTATGGTCCTTTCTTATTTGTCTGAGTTGCTACATTCAGGTCTGACGTATTCATCTGTAAAAGTGCATTTGTCTGCCATCTCCGCTTGTCTCTCTTTAGTACCCCCTTTGGCATCCAGTCTAGAAGTAAAACTCTTCCTAAAAGGGGGTCCTCCATATCAGTCCTCCTCATAAGCCTATTCCTCCATCGTGGGATCATAATTTTGTGCTGGAAAAACTCACATTACCTCCTTATGGACCAGCCCATTCAGCATCTCTTAAGTTATGTACTTAGAAAACAGTTTTGCTGGTGGCCCTTATGTCCACTCCTCCATACCTTATCCTCCATAGAGATAGGATCTCACTCAGGACATGTTATTCCTTCATGCCTAAGGTGGTTAATGAGCTGTCCTTGAATCAGACCATTAATCTACCTGTTTTTTTCCCTCAGCCTCAGAACTTCTCAGAAAGGACTTTGCATTCCCTGGATGTTCATAGACAACTGAGGTATTATCTGTACAAGACCAAATATCCACTAGTAAATCTGACCAGCTTTTTATCTCATTTCTGCCTAGAGCTCGGGGCAGGCAGACAATTGCCTCATGGATTTCTAAGGCTATTTCATTTTGCTATTCCTTTCATGAAAAGAATTGAACTCCAAAGTGAAACCCCATTGTACCAGAGCAGCTGCCTCTTCGGCAGCTTTTTTCCATTCTGAAAGCAGCCACCTGATCATCTGTACTCTGTACATACTTTCACCAAACATTACAAGTTAGACTTGATTTCTAGAGCAAGGGCTGGGTTTCCCAGGTCAGTTTTACAGGGTCTCATCGACTCTGGCTCCCAACCAACCTCCCAGATTCCTTCTTAAAGCTTTGGTACTCTCCCTACTGTTATGAATACTGCAACGTAAGAATAGAAGGACATAGAATAGTTGTGTAAGAACTTAAGATAACCATAGATGTCCTTCTTTTCTATGTTGTAGTATTTAACGCCCCCCCTACTACCCCCCTCTTTATTTGTTGGTTTTCTTTTGTTTGTATTTCTTAAAAGGGTATAAGAGCTGCTTTATAGCTTTACAGCTTGAATACTTCCTTGACTGGTGATATGTGTGGGTCTGGAAAGCTTCTTTTCGTCTAGCCTCCCAGGGGTACTGCTGTATGCGCTACTCACTTCTGAGATGGGTACTTGCAGATGTCACATATATAGCCAACATAGGTTTATGGCTCTGACATGCAACGTTGCACGTACACCTTATCCAAAGACTTTGGTATACTGACCAGATGTCCGGTGCTGCAGGCAGCGACCTCCCTACTGTTCTGAATACTGCAATATCGAAGAGAAGGACATCTATGGTTTTGGTAAGTTCTTACACAACTATTCGTTCTGCATGGTGCACATTCCGCCGTCCACATTTGGGACTCTTTTTGCGGCTAAGACCTGAAACTGGGTCCTGTACTGTTGATTCTTCCAGATCCAGAAGATGAAAAAAGTTATCCAAGAAGTTTCATTCTTCACTCCTGCTTTCTCTTCATCTCAGCCACCGATGGGTGACTTCGCTGTGGATATCAGGAGTTCCTTGGACTGCTCATCCCTTTATCCTGGTCCCTATGCTGCTGCCTCTCATGAAGCCACTAAGGACTAGGGGGCAGGTGCATCCTTTGCAGCTTTTTACATAAGGGAGAATCACCCTTGCCAGCAGTGGAGAATGGACTAGGGGATGCTCTTTCACTAATCTACTCTTAGAAGCTTTATTTCCAGGGCAGAGACCATCCTTTAACCCTGTCTTTTTCTGGGTGATGTCCCATAAAAAGGAAACGTAAAATAAGACATGTATTTTTCTCCTAAAGGTGATAAGGAAGATTGACTGAGTTGATATAGAGCCTTTGAATGCTGAATCTTCTCCTCATAGAAAAAGGAAAATATTTTCCTCTCTATCAGATACTAATTCCCAGTCTGAAAAAGAGGAATTAGACTTGGACTGTGTTTCTCAAGTTCCCTTTCCATAAAATGGAGAGTCTGAGTTTGGGGAAAGTTTTTATTCAGTTTCTTGTCCTGAAGAATTGCCTTTTTCTGATACTGGTGCCAAAATGAAGGAATTGTTTCAGTGGGAACAAAAAGAAGTACCAGAATCTCAGGAAAGAGCTTATGATTTGTTATGGGTGGATTTTCCATAATCTGCTTCTGTTCCTCCTGTGTTCCCATTCTTACATCAGAAAGGTGTTTAATAAGCTTGTCTTTTCCTCAAGTGTTGGAATGTCATCACAGCAGTCTATGCACTACAATTACAGTGGCTAGAAATGCTTGCAAACTGCACCCAAAACAGTTGCAAGAGCTGCAGAAAAATGTAATAGTGCTAAAAATGTTACATTAATCTGTTGCTGCATTGTGACCTGTATTGGAAAGTGTGCCATACAGAACAAACTACTGATACCAGATACTGTGGTAACCCCACACACACTAATGTAATGGACCTTTAACTAGCAGAAGTTTGTAGAGCACTTCTTTATAATAATGTGTAAATACCACCTGCAACACTGTCATGGCAAAAGAAGCCAACATATTTATGAATCACTCTGGCATGACAGCAGAGCAGGGAAAGCCCAGCGTTTAGTGCTGTCACCCTGTTTGCCCAGGAGAGATTAGGGAAGATCATCATCAGTCCCCTTTTTCCCATTTTCTACATGGGGCCGGGTTGTCGTGTCATCTGTCACCATCTCTCTCTGTTCATTGCCACTTCCCTGCCTTCTTCAACACTCATGCCAGACTGTTGCAGGTCTTCTCTCACCCAGTCCATCCACCTCTTTGCTGGATGCCTTCATTTCCTCTTGCTTTCTTCTTGTCTGTCCCAAATCTTCTTCACTAGATTGTCTTCTGTTTTTCTGCACATGTGCCTGAACCACCGTAATCTGTTCTGTTTGATCTTTTCTGCAATTGGAGCTACTTTGGATTCTGCTCTTATATCCTCATTTCTTTGTCTGGTACATAGTGTGCATCCTACCACCCATCTCAGGCACTTCATCTCCATCACATCTAACTTCCTCTACTGCTCTGCTTTTACTGCCCAGGTTTCTTTTTCATACAGTAGTACTGGTTGCACCACTGTTTTGTATACCTTACTTTTCAGTTTCTTTGGCATTCTTCTTTCATATACTACACCTGCCATTCTTTGCCATTTGGCTGTGGTGCCTATGATCCGAGCTTTGACCTCCTCATTCAGACTTCCCTTCTCCACCACCACCCACTCCCAGGTACTTGAAGCTTCTTACCTGTTCCACTATTTTCCCTTGTACCTCAATTCTCAACTTCTTCTGAACTCCACCCATTTGCTGCCAGTAGAATTGTCTTATCTGTATTCAGTTTCATCACGTGCGCCTTCAGTTTTCTATTCTTGCTCAGAGTCTGCCTGTAATGCCACATCATCTGTATATAGCAACTTTGTTGATCTGCCCCCTCTTACCTGTTTGCTAATGTAGTCCATCACCAGTATGAATAACAGCGTGCTCAGAGCTGAACTCCCACTGGGAATCCCTCTTTGAGACCGAACACTGTTCATACTTGAGTAATTGTATCCTTGTACATAGCCTGCGCTCATTCTACCAGTGTTTCTGGGACTTTGAATCACCACAAGACTGCCCAAATCAGCTTTTTTGTGACCTTGTCATATGCTTTCGCCAAGTCTACAAATGCCCATTTGGACTCCTTTCTCATCTCTAACTTCTTGTCAACTAACTGTCTCACTGCAAACACAGTTCAGTTGTGCTGCATTTTAATCTGAATCCAAACTGTTCATCTCTCATCTTATTTTCTACTACTCTGTGTGTTCATTTGTCAGTCACTGTCAACAGAACTTTCATGCAGTCTGACAGGATTTGGATAGCTCTGCACTGCCCACAGTTGTGAATGTCCCCTTTGACACTAATATGCTTATTCTCCAGTCATCAGGGATATACCTTTCTCTCCATACTGCTATAAGTACCCTCAGTAGCCATTTCTCCCCTATCCCCAGCATCTTTATCATATCTACTTTGACCTCATCTGAGCCTGCTGCTTTCCCTTACTTCATTTTCTTTAGTCTCTTACTTCTTCTATGGTAAGGTCCTCCTGTTCTCTCATCGTAGGCTGTGTCTGGGGCAGTACAGCTTCTGTGGGGTTTTCTTCATGCAAAAGTTGCTGAAAGTACTCCTTCCACTTGCATTTGATGTTCTTTGGACTGTTGAGGAAGTTATTCCTGGCATCTGTTATGTAGGGTATCTGACTATCTTCTTTCTTTCTGTCTTTGCCTTGTAACCGGATAGAATTTCTTTGTGCCATCTACTGACTTACTTTCTAGAAGATGCCTTGTTGTTTGCTATTGCAACTCCTTTCTTAGCTAGCCAACCAGTATTCCTTCCTAGCCTGGCCCGTATTTTCTATCTCACACTTTTTCCTGTACTCCTCCTTTCTTTTGATAAATTCCTGAACTTTTACATTCCACAACCAGCTTTCCTTATGTACAGTATTTCCATACCTGATGCAGCCACATATCTGTTCTGTACTCCTCACAAATGCTGTTTTGAGCCACTGTCATATCTTCAACTCCACCAATTTCCTCTTCTTCTTGAGGTGCTAGAGCCCTGAGCAATTCCATGAACTGTTGTGCTTTCTCTCTAGTCAACTTCCAGGTCTTCAGCTTGGTCTCTGCTGATCTTAGAGCCTTCTCTGACCACTGCCTGCAACTGATTGTGACAACCAGCTGTTTATGCTGTGGGGTGGTTGTTTCACTGGTGATGACTTTGCAGTCATCCCTGCTTTTTTTCTCAGCGATGAGGGGAAGATGACCATGTATTAAACAGAATGGGTCAGTATCCATATGCAGAAATACACTGTTCTTTAAAGTGATTTTCCAGTGTTTTCTAAGCTTTCCTTTGCACCAAAGCATGTGGTGCAAAAACTGCTGAAAAGCGCCTTTACATATTAGGGATAATTTTCTTGTAGTCCTAAAAGAAAAACACTTTTAAATCACTGAAAAAAAAACAGTAAACTTTAACCTTAGCAGAGTCGGTGTAGGAAAAGTGTGTTGCATCCATAGACTTTAATGGGTGTACCACCATGCATGCACAAAGGTGCCCTGTTAAAGTCTATGGATGTAACATGTTACTCCAAGATAATGTCACAGCAGTAAATACTGCATTTATTTGGGCCATGGTTTAATAAAAAGTTTGTGCAGTTTATTTAAAAACTTCCCAAATACATACCAATAGATAGCTGTAAAAATGCATTGCAGCACTTGTTGATATGTACTATTGTGTCCATGATGTTGTAGGTTGGAGCAGTTCTTAAAAGCCAGGCGTTGTATTGCATGAGTTGATGTAACAGCAGAATGCTAATTTGTGCTCCTTCTGAAAAATTTAGTACAGCAAAATGTAGATGAGTATTCAACAGCCTTTACACACAGATCATGAACATCAGCGATACAGAATCCTTTATTTCATTTTATCATTTATTTTCATTTGATAACCAGGGTAGAACACTGATCCATGTTCACCACTTTCACGCTCTGCCTGGAAAAGCAAGAAGGAAAGCAATGGTGCAATATGGGAAGCACAATGAGAATTCAAAATAGAATTGACAATAAATGAATGCTGTTATGTTAAATTACAAAAAGGAGGAAACCCAAGCAAAGAACAAATAGGGATGAAGGAGTGGAGGGAGAAAGTGAGGAAACTGAGGGAATACAGAGGAGAGGCAATTATGGAGAGAGGAAGAAATGTGGAGAAGGCTATGTAGTTAGGGGTGTTTAGCTGTTAGTGGATGTATTGGTTGGACTAATGTGAGGAGAACTTACAGGAAATGTTTGCTTTGTTTAACAGAGTACAATGCCTTTGCTAAATTTTATATTGCATTGCAGTGGTGGGAGGGTGGTCTGTTGACATTGGACTCTTTCGCTACCCAACCATGCTTATAATTTTATTTCTTTGCTGTACATTCTTTGTTTTTATGTGCAAACACAGAATTCTGCAGATGTATACCTCTTCAGTCTCTTTGGTTTTATTTAAATTAGCTGTGTAAGCAGCCTCTTCAAGAATTGCTCTAGTATGTTGTGGTGTATTGTACTGTAGCACTTCTGCTGTAGGGACGTCAGTCCCATGCAGTAGACTAAGGAGTGAAGGGGGTGGCCCTGGACAGGAACCTTTATTGTTTATGTATTCATGGGCAGCAGAATCAAGGTGCCTTTTTACATTAAGCAGTACTGTAAATGTTTATATGGAGGGTTGGGCTACAGACAGTGAGCATTACTGTATGCCTTATAGGAGGAGATAAGAGTCATGGCATTGAGTAGTACGTCTATATCATTTACGCGAAGAAGCAGAATGTCGACTCACCTTTAGTCGACCCATATTTGTCGAAGCTGCACATCAGCGAAAGGCCAAATCATCGATTTCTTTCTAAGGGAAAGAAATTGGTTGACCGTTCTTTTAAATCTGCCCTTTTCCCGACGGTAGTGTTATCTCGGAGTTAGTATATTTAGTTGGGGGGGCACAGCCCCCCACTTTCATAGTGTTTATTTTAATGTGTTGTGCGTGTTTGGGCTACCAATTTCTTTCCCTTAGAAAGAAATCAGTGATTTGGCGGTTCGATGTGCAGCTTTGACAAATATGGGTCGATTAAAGGTAAGTCAACATTTTACTTGTTCGACTTTATAATATAGACCCGAGCAGTACTCTTTACATTAGTAGGTAAAGTGGAACCTGGCCAGTGAGCCTTACTGTTTTTATTGTAAGGAAGGGGAAGAATCCTAACAAATGAGCACTTATTATGCAGTTCGCATAGTAAGAGGGTGCTTTCATAGACACAGAGTCCTGCTTGTGCATCAGTAATGTACATCCCTTTTCCATGGTCCTGTCAGTGTGCTGCTCTGAATGCAGAATCTACCACTGTGCCACCATGGAGGTATATAATTCATTCAGGCATAGGTTGTCAGGAAGCTGTGATAAGTTCCATTGTTAGTCTGGATTATGTAGCATAGTCTGTACTGCACCATGGTTGTCACATTGATGAGCCCTATGGGCGTCTTATACCAAAGAAAAAAAAGTATTGAGAGGTGTGAAACACCACAGAGAAATTCACAGTACATCTGTTTTACATATTTAAGGACAGTTTTAAATGAATTTTGCAGTTGAATGTCTTGAGAACTTGTCCTGAATTTTTTTTACTCAATTTTTTATTTTGATTTAAAACATAATGATTGTTTACAATTAATAAATATTCAACTATATACTGTATTTACTTTCAGCCTGACAAATAGATTAAGATAGCAGATATATGTAAAAACAATGATGTTGATACATTATATTTAAATTATCAGAAAGAATCTGATTAAAAATTGCAAGGTGTCAATGTCAAAACATTTATCTGTGGGTTTTTGACTCATGGCTTGATATCCATTAAAACAGACTTCTTCAGTAGACATAAAAATTCCTCCACGGTGGGCGCTGTGTTGGATTTCCATCTTCTGGTTATACATTTTCTAGCTATTGCTAGTATAGCCATATTAAATACAAATCCAATTTCTTCAAGTGAAGATTATTGATTACATTCAGTAAAATTGGCGATTTTGTCAAAATACATTTATCTGTATAAAGAGCTTGTAAAAAATTATTAATCTCATTCCAATATGTTCTAATGCTGACACAGTCATAAAAACATGGGACCAGTCTGCTTTAGCTGATTCTTGGCATCTCCAGCATATGTTATTACTTGAGGTGTTTATCTTTGAAATTTTCTCAGGTGTTAAGAAGGATCTATGTAGATATTTCCATTGAAATGTTCTCCAATATTGTGAATGGGATGTTAATTTAACTGAGAGTAAGATATTTGTCTTAACTTCTGTTGTTAGGGGAGTCTGTATACTTTTAAATATTCCCAGTAGGATACTTTAGGAGCTGCTCTATAAGCTATTAATACATTATATAAGTATAACTCGTTTTTTGTATTAGTGTTAATGTTCATCGTGTTTCACTGTTGCAATCCTTACAAAATGGGTTATCTGGCTTCCAATAGCCCACAGTCAGCCAGAATACCAAAGTCTGTGGTATATGAAGTCAGCTGCCTTTGGTTTAGGCCTGATGTCAGGTACAAAAGAAGGCAACAGGCGCCATTTCCTCAGTCTTTCTTGCCGCGGAGCCTGAAGCAGCAGCATTTTGCCTGAGTGCCTGTCTGCCAAGTAAATTCTTTTTGTATTCTGACTGCTTAGTTGAAGACATCCTCAGATAAGTACCCCGTTGGGGACCCTCTTTTCTTGCTTTAACGAATGTCAGAGAAAGTTAATAACTGTCTTGCCTGTGGAAAACAGATTCCGCACCGTAGTTTTCACTCCTATTGTATTACTTGTTTGGGCCTTGAGCACAACATCCCTAATTGTGTTTTCTGTGCTTCTTTCAACCCGTGTACCATACGGCATAGAGCTAAGATCTTGTTCAAGCATTTCGGAGTTTGACCTAAGTTCGTCGGTATGGCATCTTCTGGTCTCTCGACTTCAGATGTTCCTAAGAAGCAGTGAGGCACTTTCTTTGCCCCTGTAGTCCGCGGATGTTCAGCAGCAGGCGTCTGTGGAGACCTTTTCTGAGTCCTCCGTACCACAGGCTTCCACTTCGTCTTCTAACCCTCTTCCAGTCGCCGCCTCTGATGGATCCGGAGCCGCTAAGCAGGTGCTGTCTTCTGAGGCCTCTTTTCTCCGCCCGGAGACCAGATCCAGACCGATGACCTTGATTCAGACTTCTGCGGTGGCTAGGCCTCCCGGGTCCCTCCGGCTTTCTCGCAGGCCATCCAGCCTAAAATCTACTCCTAAGCAGGCATCGGCCTCCCCTCAAATGCCTCAGGCACATATGGTTAAAATGGCTAGTGATCTCTTTACCCTTTACCCTTATCAAGGGCTCTCAGCCACCTCCTTCTAAAAAGATTAGGAAATTGTCCCCAGAAGCTTTCTCTGCCTCAGACTCTGAGGTTTCCAGCAACTCTGCTGATGAAGAGGGAAACTCTCCACTTTTTTCTGGTTTTTAGGATTCTGATGCAGAAGACTCCATCCCTTCTGCCTCCCCTCCAGAAGATTTTTCTTTTGGTGATGCTCTGAATACTCTAAGAGAGCATTTCAAATGGGAAAGTCAGGACTATTCTCAGTCTAAGAAACAGATTAGGGAATTCTTGGATTTGCCACAGCATAAGCCTTTGGCTATCCCTACAGTTTTGAAAGTTGTTGATGATGTTTTCATGGAGAATTCTTTGACTCCTAATTCTGTTCCTCCTGCTCCCAGAAAGCCTGACGGGTATTATAGAGTTCCTGATTTTCATCAGTTCCTTTTCAAGAATCCTACTGCTTTTCCGGAGATTATTTCTCAGGGCCCTAAGGATGTTAAAGCCACAGTTGCTAAAAATCCTGTTCCATCTGATAGGGAATATAGGGCCTTAGATAGATGGGGTAAAAAGGTTTATACTTCTTCCACCCTGGCTATTAGGTCTGTTAATTGTCTTTTTCATATGCTTAAGTATCAGCAGCACACATTGAAGGCTATTAAGGCTAAAATTGCTGGTGTTCCTTCCCTGATGGAGAGTAAGGACATGCATGATTTATTGAATTCTGCCACTCTTGTCACTAAACATTCTCTACATTGTGGTTTAGACACTTTGGAGGTGTCTTGCAGGGCAGCAGCAACTGGTTCTGTCATTAGAAGACATGCTTGGCTCAGGGAACAGCTCCTTTCTGAACCTGTGAAGTCTAAATTACTGGATGTGCCTTTGCACAAGGACCAGTCTTTTTGGGAGCAAAGCAGAAGAGGTGTTGAAAAAGTTGGAGGATAAGGCCAAATCTATGAAAACTGTTAAGGACTTTCTGCAAGTTCAGCCTCCTTGTTTTAGTAGACATTGCCCTTCTAAGAACTGGACTTTTCCTGACCCTAGTAAACAGAGTCCCACTAGGCCTAGGGGTTACAGGTCTTCTAGGGGACAGACTTCCACCCCTCAAAAGGCTAAACACTGGCAGGCTTCCTCTTCAAAATCGGGGAGTTCTAAGCAAACTTCCCAAAGCAAGAAATCCCAATGACTCTGGCCCTCCCCTGCCTGCTTGCCTCTGCGGGCCCAGGTTTCCTTTGTGGGGGAGGTTAGCCATGTTTGCAAATGTCTGGTTCACCATCACAGACGACAAATGGGTGCTCAAAATAGTATCCCAAGACTATAAGTTCTCCTTTCACACCTTTCCTGTCCACCAAGTATACCCAGATATCCCCCCAAATCAAAGGGCAGAAGCAGAAAAACAAGTTTCTTTCTTACTACACCTGGGAGCAATAGAGCCAGTTCCTGCACTACAGATAGGCCTGGGTTTCTACTCAAGACTTTTCCTGGTTCCCAAAAAAGGGGGCACCTGGTGCCCTATTCTGAATTTGTCCATTCCAAACACTTTTCTGGTTATTCCCAAATTCAGAATGCTTACTCTTCAGCAGTTGCTGCCAATGCTGGCCAAGGATTCCTGGCTGGTGACTTTGGATCTCAGAGAAGCTTATCTGCACATCCCAATAAGGGAAAGCTGCAGGCAGATGTTCATTGTGTTTCACTGTTGCAGTCATTGCACTTGGGTTATCCTGCTAGCAGGCTACCCGCAGTCGGCCCGAGTTCCAAAGTCTAGGTCCAGCGTCGGTTGCTGTCGCCTCTTCGGCCATTTTAAGCATCTGTTTCTTTGGCATGGATGACTGTCCAGGAGAATGCTGTGCTTGTTTCCTTGTCTTTAATGGTGTCTTTGACTGTACTTTGGCTGCTGTAGAGGGTTTAATAATAAGCTGTGAAGGTCTGAAAACACCCTCAGAAGCCGATGCCTGCTCAGCGGCTCTAGACCCATCTGAGGGAATATTTTCCATAGGCCCAATACCTTGAGTATCCAGAGGCCTAGTTGTCTCCACGTGGGAGTCGGATAAGGCCTGTGGCAATGAGGTAGCGGGTGTCAGGGGCTGCGAAAGCACCTCACTGAGAACCGGCGACTGGCCTAGAAGAGGCTTCATCGTCGGTTTTGGACCTCAGATGCCTGTCCTTTTCCTTGTCTTTGCGTTTTTTTATGAATTCCGGTCGTCGGTTGTTCCAACGGCATTATATAGTTAAACCTTCGGCCAAAGTATGTAAAGCAAAATCAAACCGAAGGTTAATAGTGCGTTTGTTGAATCTAGCACAAAACCGACAAGAAATACAATTGTTAACTTTTACTGACATCGCTCTGGAGCAAGAAAAAGTTTCCCCAACTAGAAACAACAAGAAAGTATGGATGCATACAGATTATGATACTGAATTCCCACCACTAGGTAGGGATGCACAAAATACATATAGGAATCAGGATGGGTTTCAAAATTTTCAGAAAAGGGGGGGGAGAAGGGGGAGAGGGAGGTATTAGGTTTAATACACCCAACCCCTGATGTGGATGAAACTCAGAATGCCATTTTTGTTAGTGGTATTAGACATACTTTTGACAATTTTACTATTTATAATTTCAGTAATATTACTCTTAAAAAACAACATTTTCATTTATTGAGTAAAGGGTTTAAATTTATCCCCTCTGCAAAAGGTGAGATGGTGAGTACCATCATAGATATGAAATTATTCCTTAGGAAAATAAACCTTGACATTTTATTTTCTTTAAATACTAAGACAAATTTACCTCCTCAGGACTCTAAATTGGTCCGTAGAAGTATTTACAACCCACCATTACACCCCCAGGTCAAAAATTTTGAGATCATGTTGGAGAACGAAATTAGACAACTATATGATCAGAATGTCACTGAATTCAATCTTTCTAAACAGGAAAATGAAGTATTGCATGAGTTAAAAAAGAATAGTGAAATAAGAATAATGAAACCAGACAAGGGGGGTGGGGTTGTTTTTATGGACAATATAATACATGAAGGTAAAATTAACTGCATACTGAGAGATACAGCTAAATATGCACTTGTCTCACTAAATGAAATGAATGTGGCATATTATAAAATTGATAGCTTACTAAACGACATGCTATATGAGGGATTAATGGATAGAAAGACTTTTGAATTTTTGCATGTGGCAAAACCAAGAACGCCCACCATATTTGGAATACCTAAAGTCCACAAAAATTTGGAAGACCCACCACTGAGACCTATAGTTTCAGCGGAAGGGTCTAAAACACTTCCATTAGCAAAATTTGTGGACAATAAGGTAAAACATATATGTGTTGAAAATAAATATATTTTGAAGGATTCATGGGACTTATTAAGATGTATCAGTCCAGATTTACTTAATGATGATTTAATTTTTATTACTATAGACGTGGTCGACCTTTTTTCATGTATACCACATAAGGAAGGTTTAACTATGTTTGAGGAAATGATTTATAGGGATACTAAATTAACACATTCAGACAAAAGTATAATCATTGGTTTGGTGGACATGGTCTTGAAATATAATTTTTTTATATTTCATGGTGAATATTATCAACAAATTCAAGGCATAGCAATGGGCGCAGCTTGTGCGCCCACATATGCCAATACAGTTTTAGCCAAATGGGAGGAAGATTTCATAATAGATTCAAAATACAAAGAATGTTGGACATTATATCGTCGTTTTTTGGACGACATAGTTATTTTTTGGATAGCGGGTATAGACAGATTTAAGGAATTTTTTGAATATATAAGTAACACTACTAATTTTCTTAATTTCACTTATACCACTTCGAGGGAGAAGTTACAATATTTGGATATAGAAGTTTACAAAAAAGAACAGGATTTTGAAACTAAAATCTTTAGGAAAGAAACGTTTTGTAATTCTTTTCTTCACTTCACTAGCGCACACCCCTCACATTGTAAAAAGAATATTGTCAAAGGACAATTTGTGAGGGGTAGTAGAATGACTAGTGCTAGTGAGGATTTTATTACAGAATGTAATTTACTTGATAAAATGTTTGAAGAAAAGGGATATCCTAAAGAATTTGTGAGGAAATTTAGAACAGAGGTGGAATTAGGTAGAGACTCTAGATTCCAACCTATTAAGGGTAGAAGACTTGTCAATACCCCCACCCACAATACTTTTCCTGATACTAGAATTGAAGCTAATTATGAACAGGCTTTAACTATGGAATATAATGTTTCCAACACAAGACTAAGTGAGATTTTTCGGAAAGAATGGGCTAAATTTTCTAGTTTAACTGATATAGTAAACTTAAATAAGTTGGTACCAAAAATTGTATATAGAAATTCTTGGAATATAAAAAGGATTTTAGAATCTCACAGTAAACACATTAATATTGGTTATGGGATTGGTGGGCAAAAAAGGAAAGGAAGTTTCAAGTGTGGCCACTGTAACCAATGTGATTATATGATTAATGCTAGTGAAATAATTATCCCTAGTAGAGGTAAAACCATAAAAAGTAATGGTTATCATAATTGTGAGACAAAAGGAGTAATATATATAGCTCTATGCAATAAATGCAGTTCATTTTACGTAGGGAAGACGGAACGAGTCCTGAGGAGAAGAATATATGAACACATATATGAAATTTCTAAGGCCAAGGATACTAATGCATTATATAAACACACAAAAGAATGTGAAGGGGGAAAATTTCAGTTTTTTGTTATTGAACAAGTGAAAAAAGAACTAAGAGGAGGTTTATGGGAGGAGTGGGTGGGGTATAGGGAGTTATGGTGGCAAATTAAATTAGATGCCACAAAAACACCAGGATTAAATGACAATATCTCCTTAACCCCAGTGTTAAAATTGAGAGCTGCAGACATCTAATAAATTATTTTTCCTGCCATATTTCAAACGGTCAATAGATGGAAGTATTTGCTTATTTGATGGAATAATAACAAACAACATCAGTCTAAACACTCTATAATGTATTTTACTTTTGTTTTCTTTTCATTTTATTTTATTAGCAATTTTTTAAAAAAGATTTATATATCAGTTTTAAATATATTAAATATTAATTACATTTTTAGCAGTTTAACAACACCAAACGTATTGGTTCACAATTAATATTGTCAAATCTGACTGAATTCACGTTTTTTTAAACATTCATGAGTGACAGCATTGGGATTGGTTATTTATTGATGCTTTTTACCTGATAGGTTATTTTTGTATAAATTTTACTATATAATGATTTAATTAATTAGTTGGATTATTATCTGATGAAGTCCTATCTGGTGAGGACGAAAACGCAATACGATTTATCAAGAGCGTTAATGTGGACTTTTTATTTACTTGCTTTTTGGTCTATCAAATAAACAGTTTAAACGTGCTGTTGGCAGTTCCTGCTTTCGTCTTGGATGCTTTTGGAGACTTTTTGCTGGTTTGTTCGACTGTTTTTGGAATTTATTATATAGTTAAACCTTCGGCCAAAGTAATGTAAAGCAAAATCAAACCGAAGGTTAATAGTGCATTTGTTGAATCTAGCACAAAACCGACAAGAAATACAATTGTCAACTTTTACTGACATCGCTCTGGAGCAAGAAAAAGTTTCCCCAACGGGGTACTTAGCTTTATTGAAGACTTTGGTTCTGAAACTCTATTTCGAAAATCTCAGGAGTCGGCCAACCGACACTTGCGAACTGCTTTTGCTTCGGGCACCGCACAGTAAGAAAGACTGAAGAAAATGGTGTCGGTTGCATCTTTTATACCCCTGGCACACTGACGTCAGGGAAGAGGCAACAGCAACCGGCGCTGGACCTAGACTTTGGAACTCGGGTCGACTGCGGGTAGCCTGCCAGCAGGATAACCCAAGTGTAATGGCTGCAACAGTGAATACACTCGAACATCTACATTTATGGTAGGTACACAACTGTACTTTCCTTCGCTTCAGGGCGAGGAACAGGCACTTCCAATTCTCTGCACTGCCCTTTGGCTTATCTACTGCTCCCAGAGTTTTTACCAAATGCCTGGCTCCAGTCATTGCTTTTTGCAGGCAAAGGAACATTCAAATTTACCCTTACTTGGACAATTGTCTTATTCAGGCAAGCTCTCCAGAGCAACTTCTAAAGGATTTGGACTTTGGAAAGAACCTTCTCACCTCTTTGGGCTACACCATCAACGAAAAGAAGTCAAAATTGGTACCCACCAGGAAGATTGTATTTCTGGGAATGAGCCTGATCACAGCCACCTAGATTGGATTCCTCCCTCAAGAGAAACAAATGGATCTTTCAAATTACTTCAAAAATTTGGCAAACATGACCCAGCTCTCTATGCAAGGCAATTCCTGCAAGCCCCGGGATTCATGGCTTCATGTATTTTGATGATTCCATATGCCGCACTGCATATGAGGAAAATACAATGGTACCTCAAAAACCTTTGGTGTCAACACACACAGGATTTAGACTAGATTCTTCCTCTGATTCCCTGCCTGCAGACAGAGTTCCTTTGGTGAGCGATGGCCTGTGCACAGAACAAAGGCCTGCCTTTCTGTTCACCTCCTGCCAGCCAGACTCTCACCACCGATGACTCGGACTACGCTTGGGGAGCACATCTAGAGGGGCAGATGCATTCAGGGGACTTGGAACTCTCAACAGGTCCATTTGCACATAGATCTGAAGGAACTGGTGGCAGTCCAGCAGACCTTAATGGCTTTCAAACATCTTCTCTCTCCTGGTACTCTTCTGGTCAGGACAGACAACACCACAATCATGTGGTACATCAACAAGCAGGGAGGTACACACTCTTACCCCCTGTGCAGACAAAGCATGATACTATGGTCCATAGCAGCTTCCATGGGCATTCATCTGATAGCTCAGTTTCTTCCAGGAAGGCTCAACACCTTGGCAGACTGGTTGAGAAGGCAGGACCTAGATCCTCACGAGTGGCAACTAAACAAGACCATCTTCTATCACATCATTCAGCGTTGGGGCACTCCCCAGGTGGATCTCTTCTCATCTCCAACCAACCACCTTCTTCCAACCTTTTGCACCAGGGATCATCACAACAAAGTTTGGAAAGTGGATGCTCTGTCCTTCCCCTGGACACAGCTCTTGATCTATGCATTCCCTCCTCTGACTCTTCTTTCCAGAGTACTGTTAAAGATAAGGGATGAAAAACCAAGGGCCATCATCATAGCTCCAGACTGGCCCAGACAACATTAGTATCCACTGCTTCGCAGTCTGTCCCAGTCTCGGCCTTGGCATCTTCCCCTGATACCAGATCTCTTGATTCAGGAGGGGGGAAAAATTCTGCAGCCTCATCTTCAGACTCTGCATTTAGCAGCTTGGCCTATAATTTAAGCCTTTCCCAACAAGTGGTTGAGGTCTGTCGTGAGGTCAGGAGGCCTAGCACTGGGAAATCTTACGCAGATAAGTGGAAAAGATTCTCCATTTGGATGCAGACTAGAGGAGGAGAAGACCCTTCTCAGCCTAGTCTTCCTCTTATTCTGTACTATCTGGCAGTCTTGCTTAATGGTGGACTTTCCTTTACTTCTATCAAAATCCATGCTTCAGCTATTTTTGCTCATTTTTCCTTTGAACATCCCATTTTCTGTCATCCCTTGATGAAGCAGTTCCTCAGGAGAGCTAGCAATTTAATGCCTCCCAGAAGGGCACCTACTCCTGCTTAGGATCTCAATTTTGTACTTGAGAAACTTACTCTGCCTACTTTTGAACCAGCTGCCTCAGCAGACCTGAAGTTTCTCTCCTGGAAAACTTCCTTTCTTTTGGCTATCACTTCAGCTAGAAGAGTTTCTGAGCTGCAGGCCTTAATGGCAGTAGAGCCTTTTATCATCTTCCTTGTGGATCGGGTTTCTCTTCGAACTAATCCCTTCTTTATGCCTAAGGTGGTTTCTAGCCTGACTCTTAACCAGTCTTTCCACCTGCCTACCTTCTTTCCTAATCCTCAGAATAAAGAGGAAAGGTTACTGCATTCCCTGGATGTGCATAGACAGCTTAGATTTTACCTGGACAGGACTAAATCCTTTCGAAAGTCGGATCAGTTGTTGGTCAGTTTTGCTCCTGGAGCTCAGGGCAAAGCTATTTCAAAACAGACCATTTCTAACTGGATTGCTCATTGTATTCACTTTTGTTACTTACAGCATGGCAAGGTTGCTCCTCAGAGTATTAGGACCCATTCTACTAGGGCATCCTTTACCTCAACAGCTTTTTTAAGAGGTGTACCTACTAGGGACACACTGGAAGCAGCTACATGGTCTTCTGTCCACACTTTCACTAAACATTACAATTTACCCTTGTTTTCTAAGTCCAGGGCTGGTTTTGCCACTGCAGTGTTGCAGCGCATCCTTACCAACCCTTAAACAGTAGGTGTTCCTCCTCCCTTTTGTTTTTTTCCTGGGCTTTGGGAATCAACCCATTTTGTTAGAACTGCAAAAGTGAAACACAATGAACTTGGTACAGTTGTGTACACTTACCATAAATGTAGATGTTTAAGTGTATTCACTGTTGTAGTCCTGGTTCCCCTCCTTCCATCCCCCCTTTTTTCCTAGGGCACAGACTGGATTTTCTTTTCCTAGTCTAACCTTTTTTGGGGGGGCTCCTGACAGTTAAGGCAAGAAAAAATGAGTAAATGGTGTTTGCTGCCTTCTTTTGTACCTGACGTCAGGCCTAAACGGAAGGCAGCTGACATCATATACCAATGACTTTGGTATTCTGGCCGACTGTGGGCTGCCAGGAGCCGGATAACCCATTTTGTAAGGACTGCAACAGTGAATACACTTGAACATCTACATTTATGGTAAGTGTACATAACTGTACTTTATAGATAATTTCAAATAACCAAGATATAAATTTAAGGGTACTTTTAAATGATGAATTGTTTACTATTTTACATAGATCCTTAGAACATGTTAAAGCACTCTGCAACATTAGCCAATCGTTGGGTGTTAATGCATAGGCTGAGATTAAATGTAGTGTTTCCAAGACTTGTTTTTTTATACAATGAAACCAGCATATTAAGTTCTTATTTCCCCATGAAGTAAAAATCTCTCAATGTACTTTATCAGGGAAATTTCTTGTAATACTGAATGGAGTTAATAATTCAAACCAAAGTTTTATATCAATATTCACATCGACAAATTTCCTAAAGGTATCAAAAATATGGATGTTCATCGTGTTTCACTGTTGCGGTCATTACTCTTGGATTATCCTGCTGGCAGGCTACCCTCAGTCAGCCAGAATTCCAAAGTCTAGGTCCGACGTCGGTTGCTGTCGCCTCTTCCCTGACATCAGTGCGCCAGGGGTATAAAGATGCAGCCAACGCCATTTTCTTCAGTCTTTCTTGCCGTGCGGTGCCCGAAGCAAAAGCAGTTCGCAAGTGCCAGTCGGCCGACTCTTGAGATTTTCAAATCCGAATTTCAGAACCGAAGTCTTCATTAAAGCTAAGTACCCCGTTGGGGAAACTTTTTTCCTTGCTCCAGACCAATGTCAGAAAAAGTTAACAATTGTATTTCTTGTGGGAAGCAAATACCGCATAAGGATTTTCACTCTTACTGTATTCCTTGCCTAGGCCCTGATCACAACGTTGCTAGCTGTCGGTTTTGTGCTAGATTTAACCAACGCACTATTAAGCGTCAGTTCGATTTTGCATTTCATTATTTTGGCCGAAGATTTAATTATATAATGCCGTCGGAACAGTCGACAACTGGAGTTTACAAAAAATGCAAGGACAAGGAAAAGGATAGGCATCCGAGGTCCAAAACCGACGACGAGGCCACTGCTAGGCCATTCGCCGGTTCGCCGGCTCCCAGTGAGGCACTTTCGCAGCCCCTGGTGCCCACTACCTCAGAGCCACAGGCCGCGTCTGACTCTCACATGGAGCCGACTGGGCCTCTGGATACTCAAGGTATTGGACACTCGGAAATCATTCCCTCAGATGGGTCCGGAGCCGCTGAGCAGGCATCGGCTTCTGAGGGTGTCTTCAGACCTACACAACTATATATTAAGCCATCTTCAGCTTCAAAGACCAAGACTAAAGCAGCTCTAAAGACAAAGAAACAAGTTCAGCATTCTCCTACTCAGACTTCCATGCCTAAAAAACAGATGCTCAAAATGGCCGAAGACTTAATTACTTTGATCAGGGGCTCTCATCCCCCTCCTGATAAGAGGCCTATGCAAGAGACAGAGTACGATTCTTCTGATCAGGTTTCTATTTCCTCTGATTCCTCTTCTGAACAGGATTACTCCATGCTTCCCTATGAGGATTCTGATGCTGAAGAATCCATTCCTTCAGCCTCTCCTCCTGAGGATTATTCCTTTGGGGAAACTCTGCATACCATGAGGGAGCATTTCCATTTCCACTGGGAAAGCCAAGATTACTCTGAATCTAAGAAAAGGCACAGAGACTTCTTGCTACTTCCTCAGAACAGACGACTTGCTATTCCACCTGTTCTAAACATTGTAGATGGTGTATTTTCAGAGTCCAGCCTGTCCCCTGACTCTATACCCCCTGCACCTGCTAAGCCAGACAGATACTACAGGGTCCGGGATTCTCATAAATTCCTATATAAAAACCCTGCTGCTGACCCAGAAACTAGATCTCAGGGTCCCAAAGGGGTTAAAGCTTCCACTGCAAAAAACCCTGTCCCCTGTGATATGGATTCTAGGGCTCTAGACAGATGGGGGAAAAAGTCTACACTTCTGCTACCTTGGCCGTAAGGGCTTTAAATTGACAGTTTCATATGCTTAAATATCAGCAATACTTAATGTCACTGCTTAAACAGAAATTGTTGACAAATACTGAATGTGCAGAGAACAAGGAATTGCAGGATTTATTGCATGCAGCTGAACAAGTGGGAAAGCATACTTTGCAATATGGTTATGATTCACTGGCGGTCTCTTGCAGGGCCGCTGTTACAGGTTCTGTTATTAGAAGGCATGCTTGGTTAAAGGAACAGAATCTGCCTGATCATGTTAAAGCAAAATTATTAGATGCAGCATTACAGCATGATACTTTATTTGGTACTAAAGCAGAAGAGGGGTTGAAAAAAATGGAGGATAAAGCAAAATCCATGCAGACAGTCAAGGATTTTTTACAGGTACAGCCACCCAGGTTTAGCAGGAACTGGCCTTCTAAAATTGTTCCTTTCCAGTGGCAGACAGACCACAAAGAGGCAGATACAGCCATCCCAGAGGCAGAGCTCAGCCCCAAGGCTCATACAGGCCTAAACAGTGGGGTGATCCTACCTCCAAAAGCGGAGAGGACAAATCACAACCTTACAGGAAACAGTCCCAATGACTTTCCTCTGCCAGATCCAAGTACATTTCTTTTGGCAGCCCCCTTAGGGGGAAAACTATCACTTTTTTCATCAAATTGGCAAATGGTTACCCAAGACAAATGGGTCCTGAACATAGTGCCCCAAGGCTACAGGTTCCATTTTCACACTCTACCAAGGTCAAAAGGTATGCCAGACCTGCCACACAATCAATGGGCAGAGGCACAAAAACAAATTACAGCCCTCATGGACATGAGGGCCATTCAGCAAGTACCACAACAAGAGCAGGTGCAAGGATTTTACTCCAGACTTTTCCTAGTACCCAGAAAAAACAAAACCTGGAGACCAATACTGGACCTGTCTATACTAAATACGTTTCTGGTAGTTCCAAAATTCAAGATGTTGACTCTACAGCAGCTACTGCCCATGCTGGGCAAGAAGGCCTGGCTCGTAACTTTGGACCTAAAAGAGGCATACCTGCATGTCCTAATCAGACAATCTTGCAGAAGATACCTCAGATTCATAGCTGGCTCAATGCATTACCAATTCTCTGCACTGCCGTTTGGCTTATCTACTGCACCTAGGGTCTTCACAAAATGCCTGGCACCAGTAATTGCGTTTTGCAGACAAAGAGGAATTCAAATATATCCCTACTTGGACGACTGCCTAATTCAAGCAGAGAACAAAGACATTCTTCTAAAGCATCTGGCGTTTGTAAAAAGATTACTAATTGGCCAGGGGTACACAGTAAATGAAAATAAATCAAAACTAGTGCCCTCTCAAGAGATAATATTCCTGGGTGCAAGCTTAAATACAACTGCTCAGATGGCTTATCTCACGCCAGAGAAACAAAAGCAACTGAATACTTAATTCAAGAAATTGGCAACAAAACCCCACTTATCTGCAAGGAAAATCCTGCAGGCCTTGGGTTTCATGGCATCCTACATTCTACTAATTCCATATGCCAGACTGCATATGAGGAAACTACAATGGTATCTAAAAAGCGTTTGGACTCAGCATTGCCACAGCCTGGAGACAGTAATTGCACTCATTCCTTGCCTGCAGCTGGAGTTTCGATGGTGGGCAGAAGCCTGTCACCACAACAAGGGTCTGCCATTCAGTTTACCCACAGCCAGACAGACACTGACAACGGATGCATCAGATTATGCATGGGGGGTCCATATGGCAGGAAAATGTATTCAGGGCACATGGCCTGCAAACCAGATGCATCTTCACATCAATCAAAAATAGATTGCTAGCTGTTCAAAATGCCCTGACAGCTTTCAAGGACCTGCTTCATCCAGGACAGATACTGATAAAGACAGACAACACTACGGTCATGTGGTACATAAACAAGCAGGGAGGTACACATTCCTACCCCCTCTGCAGACAAACAATGACCTTATGGGACACAGCATTGGGTTTTCAAGTTCACCTGCAAGCACAATTCCTGCCAGGAAAAACAAATACTCTGGCAGATGCACTAAGCAGAAACCTCATGGATCCCCACGAATGGAAACTGGATCCACAAGTCTTCAGCATGATAATAAGGAAATGGGGATGCCCAGACATAGATCTATTTGCCTCCACTCACAACTGCCAATTACAGAGATCTTGCACAAGGATTTATCACAAGCAAGGATGGAAAGTGGACGCCCTATCCTTCAGCTGAAAAAATCTAACAGTATATGCCTTTCCTCCACTGCCTCTCCTTCCCAGGGTACTCCTACAGGTCAGACAAGAGAAGCCAAAAATGATACTGATTGCACCAGACTGGCCACGCCAGCACTGGTACCCAATCCTAAAGAGCTTGTCTCAAGGTCCAGCATGGATATTGCCTCAAACTTCTCACTTGCTGACCCAACAAAACAATCAGATCCTGCACAGCCAACTCAGGACCATAAATCTGGCAGCATGGCGGATAATGTAGCCATTCAGAATACTCGTCTTTCAAAAGCTGTTATGGATGTTATCTTGGAGGCGAGGAGGCCCAGTACCAGAAAATCTTATGCAGAAAAATGGAAGAGATTCTGTGCTTGGAACCAGGAACAAGGCATTGACACGTGTGTACCAAATATCCCTCAGATTTTACAATACCTAACTGAGATGCTGAACAAAGGCCTTTCTTTCTTATCAATAAAGATTCATGCCTCTGCCATTTTAGCCCATTACAATAGGGAACCACCTATCTTTTCACATCCTCTAATAAGGCAGTACCTCAGAGGGGCCAAAAACATTAGGCCTCCAAGGAGAGCACCAATTCCGGCCTGGGACCTCAATTATGTTTTGAAAAAACTCACACTGCCTCCTTTCGAGCCAGCATCAACAGCAGATATAAAATTCTTATCCTAGAAAACAGCTCTGCTCCTAGCAATAACCTCTGCAAGGCGAGTCTCGGAGCTACAAGCACTCATGGCTGTGGAACCTTTTATCATTTTTCATCCAGACAGGGTTTCCCTGAGGAAAAACCCTACATTTATGCTTAAGGTGGTGTCCATTGTGGCCCTCAACCAAACCATTCACTTGCCTACCTTTTATCCAAATCCACAGAGCAAGGCTGAGAAAATTCTGCATTCTTTGGACATACACAGGCAGTTACGCTTCTACTTGGACAGAAATAAAGCTTTCAGAAAGACTGAACAACCTTTAGTATCATATGCTGCAGGATCACAAGAAAAGGTTATCTCAAAACAAACTATTTCTAAATGGATAGGCCATTGCATCCGTTTCTGTTATTTTCAACATGGCAAATCAGTGCCCAAGGGCATTAGGCCTCATTCCACCAGAGCAGCAGTCTTCCTCAGAGGAGTACCAATCAAGAATATCTTAGAGGCTGCAACTTGTAGTTCAGTGCACACTTTCACAAAGCACTACCACTTACCTCTTTAGTCTAAGTCCAGAGCAGGCTTTGCCACTGCAGTTTTGCAGAGCCTCATAGCCTCCCCTAATCCTATTTAGCCCAGCCGCCCATCCTCAGCTGTGGGATTCAACCCAAGAGAAATGACTGCAACAGTGAACACGATGAACATAGTACAGTTGTGTACCTACCATAAATGTAGATGTTCAAGTGTATTCACTGTTGCAGTCCAGGTTACCCACCCACCATCCCCCTTTTCTTTGCTGGGACTTATCTGCACTTCTCTATCCTATACAACCTATTTGGTGTATTTGCTTGTAGATGAAGGAAATGTTATTTTTCTGCATGCATTTTTATTGGCTTATTTTTCAGCCTACCAATTTGGGGGCACCTGACATCTGGGGCAAGAAAAACTGAAGAAAATGGTGTTGGCTGCATCTTTTATACCCCTGGCGCACTGACGTCAGGGAAGAGGCGACAGCAACCGATGCCGGACCTAGACTTTGGAATTCTGGCCGACTGAGGGTAGCCTGCCAGCAGGATAACCTAAGAGTAATGACTGCAACAGTGAATACACTCGAACATCTACATTTATGGTAGGTATACAACTGTACTTTTATTAGGTTTAATTTGATGGGTTTTGCTATATTATATTGTAGATTTATACTCAAATAGTACCACATTCTATTATCTTTATCTTTAACTATAAGATTTTTTGATAAAGCATTTTCATTCCTTAATATTATGGAATGTAACCATTTCCAATTAGAAGAATATTTAGGATTTACCCAATCTATCACAATTTTAAGTGTAGAAGCCCTTATGTATGTTTCAATGTCTGGAAATTTTAACCCCGTTGTTTCCAGTGTCTAATATGATGGGAACATGCCACACTATTTTTCTTTGGATTCCATAAGAACTTTAAGAATATTGATGTAATTTCTTTAAGAAATCTTTTTTCTGGTAATAAGAGCCTGGGCTATATATAGCATTTATATCACATTATCGAAAGATGAAAATAGCGAACGCTATTTCATCGGCCCCAAACCATCTAAACATGAAAATATTGAACATTCAGAACAGCAAATTTTTTTCCCATGGAAAAAATTTGCTGTTCCGAAACACATACACACAACACAAACACATCAAACAAACAGCAACCACACACATACACTTAAATTCCTATGTCTAACGCTACATTAAACTAAACATACACTACTATCTACCAACTTACCTTAACCCAAACCCTAACCCTAAGGACTGTCGCTACACTAAACTAAACATACACTACTATCTACCAACTTAACTTAACCCAAACCCTAACCCTAAGGTCTGTCACCATCACACACTCACCTAACCTGCGCCCTAACCCTAACTCACTTAAACCGCCCCTAACCCTAAAGTATGTCACTATCGCACACACGCCTAACCCGCACCCTAACCCTAACACACTTAACCCGCCCCTAACCCTAAAGTACAAACAATTGCACACTTACCTGAACCCAACCCGTAACTTTCCACCACCGCGCTAAGAATAGCAAAGCCACAGAAATGGCCAACCAGATTCTTTTCCAAGGAAAGAATTTGCTGTTCTGTAGCTTCGCTATTTTTAGCATTCGCTGAATAGTGTTCTATATCAGAACATTTGAAGTTTTAATACTTCTATGTTCTGATATAGACCCTATATATATTACTTTAGGTAGTAAGACTATTTTTATCAACTGCAGTCTGTCTTCAAATGTTATAAACATAGTGTCCCATTTATTTACCAATGTTTTAATTGATTTTATAATGTTTGTATAATTGGTATTTAGAATGTCTACCATATTCTTACACAATACAATCCCCAAATAGTCTAAGGTTAGAACTTGCTTACCAATAATATTATTTACAGATGCCTGTACCTCCTGTTTTTTATTTAACAAGAACTTTGATTTTGATTTATTAAAATAGAGACCTGAGAGTTTTTGAAAGTTTCCTATTAATAAATGTACTTCATCTTATACTTCTTTAGAGTTAGGTAAAGTGAGAAGCACATCATCAGCAAACAACATTATTTTGGAACCATATTGATCATATACATTTATCCCTCTTATTTTTGAGTTGCTATGTATTAGGATTGCAAGCATTTCTATAGCTAATGCAAACAAGGTAGGAGACATGGGACATCATTGTCTAGTGCCTCTAGTGATCTGTATGGCTTCAGAGGTAAAAGGGCCTATTTTAACAAATGCTAAGTTATTCTCATAAACTTTCTTTTTAAATGTGATAAAAGAGAGGGGAAAATCAAATATATTCAAAACTTTAACTAGATAATCCCAGTTTATAGACTCAAAGGCCTTTTCTGTATCTAAACCAACTATCAATACTTCTTGATTTTTTTCTCTTTAAATAATTAATGTTAGTATCCTTTTGATATTGCCCTGTGTTTGTCTACTATATATAAAACCCGTTTAAACTTTATTAATTATATTGGACAGTGGGACTTTCATTCTATTAACTATAATTGACATAAAGATTTTATAATCATTATTAAGCAAAGATATTGGTCTACAAGAATTGCAATACTTAGGGTCTTTATTTACTTTTAAGATGGAGGTAATTAAAAAAATATCTTCTTGAAGGGGGAATTATTGCTAATGACTAGACTTCAAGAAAGGTTTTATGTAGGAGAGAAGTTATAGAATTGGGAAATAATTTATCAATTTCTGTAATTAAACCATCTATCCCTGGTGCCTTGTTAGATTTACTTTCTTTAATCCTGTCTAAAATTTCTTTCTGTTTTACTGGTTTTTGCAACTCCAGCCTTAGCTTTTCTGAGATTTTCTTAATGTTGGGGGTTATATCATCAAGGTTGCAAATTTCATTTATACTTATTTCACTTTTATGGTGTTCTGCATAATGATATTTAAAAGCATCTAAAATGTCACCTATGTCTGAAACCATCTTTCTTCATTCTTTCATGTAATATGCTACCAATATTATTAGTTTTTGAGTGCATTTTAACTTTCATAGATATATTACGCAGATGTTTTGGAGAAGTAGCATAAGAGTTTATTTTTAATCTTTCTATGGCTAAGTTAGTTTTATGGGATAATATTTCATTATATTTTGTATTTGCTTCTTTTATTTTCTTTTTCTTTTCCAACTCACATAAGTTCTTATTGGATTTAAGTAATACACGTTGATTTTGTAATTCCTGTAATTCTGATTCTCATTCTTTAATTTTTTATTTTTGTACCAGCTGATGGTTTTACCATATATATAAACTTGTAATGAATCCCATACCATAAGTATATTTGTTTCTGGTTTGTAATTAATCTCTAGGAAAAACTGAAGTTTAGAAGTTAACCAAGGTTTAAAATCTTTGATTTTTGTAATGTATGAAGGAATCCTTTGAGTAATAACTAACGATTTAAACTGGGTGTGAATTTCCAATACCAGGGAGTTATGGTCTGAAAATGGATATGGCTGTATCAAAAAATTTTAAATCTTAGAATATAAATCTTGAGAGACTTATATTTTATCAATTCTGATTTCGGTTCCATGTCTATAGTCTTGATGTGAAAAAAGTAATGAATTAGATCCTATAGCATCATAAACATCTCTTAGTTTAAATGTCTCTATCCATTTTTTTTATAGTTTAAATGTGGATGATAGGGGGGATTTCTTATTTGTGGTTTCTGTGACATCTGTAATACAATTCAGGTTACCTATTACTATTATATTGCCTTTAAGAGGTAGTTGTAATGAGGTCTAAGTGCTTCTTAGCTACTTGTATCCCCATACCAAGGAACCAGTCTTACTTCACTAAAGTCCATATTCTGTTGTTGAATGTAATATAACTTATAGCTATGAGACATCCCTATCCACATATTTATAGATAACTTCTGGATTCAGTGAGGTATTTTTCCATAGTATTGTTACTCCTCTAGTCTTTGATTTATAAAAGGATTGAGCTAGTATTCTGTATTTATTAGGATCCCATTTAAATGTGTTGTTTATTTTAAAATGGGTTTCTTGAAGAAAGACTACTTGAGCTTTATTTAGTTTTAGGTATCTCAATAAGTTAGATCTTTTGTTTGGGTTGTTTAAGCCGTTAGTATTTAAAGACACCAAAGTCAGTTCCATGTCAGGATTTTTTTAAGTTAAAAAAACAACTGTGTATTAATAAATTTCTAGATAAGTAAAACTCCTAATTACCTTAATCAGCATTGTTTTTTTCATGAGGTTTAATAATAAACATTTTTTGTCAGGCATTTTAAAACTAAGCCAAAAAGAAACTCAGCAGGCCACCAGGCTAGAAACATAAAACTTTTAATCCAAGAAAATGATGGTTATCGCTTTCAGGTGAAACCCCTTCATCAGACAAGTTGTCTGATAAAGGGCTTTCACCTGAAAGCGCTAAATTTCATTTTCTTGGATTAAAAGTGTTATGTTTTTAGCCTGGTGGTGTGCTGAGATTCTTTTTGGCTTGGTTTTAAAATGCCTGACAAAAAATGTTTATTATTAAACTTCATGAAAAAAACAATGCTGATTAAGGTAATTAGGAGTTTTACTTATCTAGGAATTTATTAATACACAGTTGTTTTTTACTACAACAGACCTTTGGTGCCATAGTATCTGGTTTCTTCTTTGCTGCATTTTAAAACTAAAGAAAAAAGAATAAAAGCCTATTACAAAATTTGCATATGTATAAATCTTAACCCACACTAAACATGAAATGAAGGACATTCCTTGTCTAGCAGACAAAAATAAATCCGTTAGACTAACCTTCCTAACCACCTTCTCACTCTTTTCGAGCCCATAAAACAATAAATATTAAAACAATAAATATTAAAGGAGAATAATGTATAAATTCAGTAACCAGTAATATTTACTTTTCATCCATTCAGACTTTAATTTCTCTTATAAATTAAATTGGCAACATCAAACAATTGTCATCAATGCATTGCTAAAGTAAAGATGACTTGTCACATTATATAAGAAACAAACAAGACAAGAATTCTTATAATTATTATATTTCATTGTAAAAGGAAATAAAAGGAAAATAATGTGAGCAAATACATTCTTAGCCCCTAACTTGACTTTCCACATATTATTCATTATACTAAGTAAATTTAATATCCAGAGGTATGGAATTGTATAAATTCAATGAAACAAATGAACTAAATTACCTCAAAAAAGTTCCTAGATTAATTTAACATACTTAAATTTGTACAGTGTTGATGTTTCCCTTTCTTTTATATATAAATTATGTTCACATCTAGTTCACCAGAACAAAAGTCCTGAAATTTTCACTAGAACATGGCAAGAGAGTTTCAGAGATAATGAACTACATAGGTAGACATCTAACACAGGACAAAATGGTCATTAGATGTTGACAAAGTTCAAAATAGTTGTTTTTATAACCATATGTGACTATTTCTTTTTTTTTTTTCAGGGTTATAATTCAGGTCATTTTTATCTCTGGTAATATGTTTCCATGGCAGGATCTTCAAGACATTGAAAGCATTTTCTTCAAGATTGTTGTTGATTGTTGGGGCTCTTGTCCACTGCAGTGCTGAACTTAATATTATTAACTGTGGGCAAGGAAGTAACTATATCATTAGCGGGAATATAGGTCAGCCAAGTGCAGAGCATCAAACACTTGGTTATTGCATTTCTGACCAGATACTCTTCTAACATCACTACATCGCAAAACAGACTGTTACATAATTCTTCAAAGGTGGAGCAGCCCACAAACAAGGTATGTGGAAGAGATGAGGCAGAAACTTAAATCCTAGACTGATAAACCATTGAAAGCACATATCTGTCAGCCTGATTATTTCATATTTGACATGTCTCTTATGGCTTTTGACGGACATGTCTTTATTCTGTGTATAAAGACAACATACAGCTATGACCCCAAAAAGCATTGGATCAGTTGGATAAGAAAACAAGAAAACTGCTTCAAGTAATATGTAAAAACAGTGCATGTGTGTGTCTACTAAGTGAGCATAAATTATAATCTTTTTAATATTACGACGCTTTTTGTATATAAAAATAAGTGTTTCTCAAATTTTGTAGACGAAAGCCTCATTGCTTTAAAAAAACCTTCCAGTTGGAGTTAATAGTGCCTGTCACTTCCTTAGAAAACTTGTATTCCAAATTTATTGCATGCTCAAAGTTGGGGCTCACTTTAGTATCATTTGTCTTCACACATTCTATTGACCCCTAAGACAGGAAAATATTTTTGTATGTCTTACTTCTATAACTTTACTGCAGATCTTAACCAAGCATTCTAATGGAGAACCTAATTTAACAAACATGGATTTTAATATGTTCAATTCCTTCATAAACCTTTTATTTTCTGATGTCATCCTCGAAAGTCTTACAAGTTGTCCCTTAACTAGAATTGTCTTATGAACCATTGGATGGCAGCTAATGTAGTGATGGTATGACTTTGAAAACAGATTTTCTGTATATTCACAAAATGAAAACATTGTTTATTTTGGTAATGGTTACATCCAAATAGTTAACACCATTATAGTTGTAACTATGGATGAACCTTAGAAAACTTGCAGAGTTGATATAGATTATAAATTCATCTGTCATATCTACAGAGCAAGTCCGAAAGATAATTATGTTGTCCAGACATCTGCCATATTTCCAAAAGGACGTGTATTTAGAATTAAACAGAAAATGCTGTTCCGACTGCCAAAGTACCATATTAGTGTAAACTGGAGCACAAGCTCCCATTGCTATACCCTTCAACTGTTTGACACATTGATTTAGAGCAGTTGATACTCTGTTTTTTATGTGTTAACTAGACAGTTTATTTACATCATATTTTCAAAATGTTGAAAATACAGGATGCAAGGCACCCTTTTTACTATGGATGTTCACAATCAGTTGGCAGATTTTCTGTCTTAGTTACACAAGCACTTGGAGATTACAATTGTAATTACCAAACATAGGCAGTCCATATGCATATGGATTGTCTGCTAAACTGTCTTTTGCCATTGGAAAATAGTATGTTTTTAACTGATACTGTTCCAGCAGTGGTGACCTGTAGTGCATGTTCCAGGAGTTATGTCCATGGTGGACAGCTGTGCCACAGCTATTGTTCACTGATGCCTATCTATAGTAAAAATTATTTGGACCCCCACTCCAGGAGTATGGTGTCTTTTGCTGTCATTTCTAAGACTGTTTTATATTAGTGCTTGTAATTCTTTCCAAAGGTTGCATACACTGCAGAGGGCCCCTTGATGTCCGGTATGTAACAGTTATGCGTGTGCTCACTATATTATTTGGTCTGCTGAATGGCCTTCTGCAATTAATGCATGTTACTGCATTATGTCCACCTTGTCTGGGATGTTCTTCCTGCTAACATTGTAGCAACAGTTTATTCTGTCAGAAAACATCAAGTTTGTAGTTTTGTAGCCTTGTCATTTATTGTGTTGCCTTTCAGCTTCAACCTTGAACAGTAGCAAGAAACTGGGATGGTTGTGGCATGTGTGTCTGTTAGCCCTAGTGAATGGATGCAGTTTGTTGGTCAAAATGGGTCATGCCATGCTGATCATGATATGATTTACAGCTGCATAAGGAGGACAAAGAAAGATCTACCTAGGTATTGTACCACATAAATAGGGTCTCTAAAGGTCAACTAATGTACTGAGTGCTCACATTTGTTACTGCTTTCTGTTGCTAAATATATCCTCCTACCCTTCCCCTCTTTTCCATTTAAGTAAACCTTTCTGTCTCAGTAACATAGGCTAGTTCTACAACCTGTCCTCAAGGTACTGAGCCCACAGACATGGAAGATTTATAGTTACCCGTCAAAAGAAGTTTGTTTACTTGACAGGTGACCCATATTCAGAGTCATGCTATAGCTCATTCAGCAAGAAAATCCTGACTGGCTACCTCATATACTTGACACAGAACTCTATTATTTCAAAGATTTGTTCACTTCCAAGCATGCTTGAGTGTTTGAATCATTATTTTTACATAGATTTGTCTGTGTCTTTGTGTATTGGTCAGCCATATCAGCATTCTTCATACCCTGCAGTGTTTACATGTTTGAAAGGTGTTGATGTAGCATAGACTAGCACAACATACTATTTTTCGTGTTTGAGATTAGAGCATCACGCCAAAAAATTGTCACCTTTCTATCCAACAGTTTAAGCAAATCTGAAATGTATGTACTGAACTTTTTTGGCATCTATAGTAACTTCTAAAAGCACAGTGAAGCACCACTTTTCCTACAACAACAAAATAGCTGTCAAAATTAATTCATCCTTTATGCCTGAAGCAGTATCTTCAGAGTTTCAGACCCAGCTTGTTCTGTTCACTTTACTTCCCTAAACAAATTAATAAAAGGAAAAAATTGCATTGTCTGGGTGTCTACAGACGAATCAGATGCTATGTTGGGAGAACAAGTGATACTCAAATATCTGATCATCTCACTGCCCACATCACAGTACCACCTTCTTCTTCTTTCAGCTTTTTCCTGGTTAGGGGATGTCACAGCGTATCACCTGTCCGCTCATGATTGGCAGTGGAGTTTTACGGTGTCGAGTTGCCAGCCCGGCACCCAACCTTCCATGGAAGGCACACACACACACACACACACACACACACACACACACACACACACACACACACACACACACACACACACACACACACACCTAGGGCCAGTTTAGAGTATACAATCCACCTATGTCTTTGGGATATGTGAGGAAACCGGAGCACCCAGTGGAAACCCATGCAACCAGAGGGAGGACATGCAGACTCTGCACAGAAAGCACCCTAGCCGAGGATCGAACCGGAGAACCTCTTGCTGTGAGGCGGCAACGCTAACAGCTGCACCATAGCGACTGCCCACCCACATCACAGTACCTTCCAGCCATAAAACAAATCCTGCCTGAATGGCTTACCTTTTTATTGCTTTCTGTTAATGGCAAAAGCAAAAAAAAATAAAAGACACTATGGTGCAGTCAATAAAGCGCATCTCAGAAGGACAGATACATAATACATAGAGAGAGGAATGGCATAAAGATTAAGATCTTTACCTCTCATATACAAAGTTTGATTGTGACCTCTGGTTATTAACTAGGCTTGTAATAGTTTGCAGGCTAATTGCCTAGCCTATAAACCTTTGTCTGTTTACCTATTAAAATCTTAAAAATGTTTCTGCTCAGGATATATATGAAACTGTGACCCTAGTGCTTCTCTACACATACATGCATAAACATTGCATGTTGAATACATATAAAGCTGGAATTTGTATGGCCATACACTGTTTAGATGCAGAGCTGGATTACCTGTTGTCATATTCCAATGAATTATTTCATAATATATTCACTCCCCTATATGTGGCAGAAAAAAACATAATCATTTTGAACTCTGCCCATTTGTCACATACAGAGGTAGTTTTTGAAGTAAGAGAGTACAATTGCATAAGGTACTCATCACAGCAGATGTTCAACAGAGAAAATTTTGTAGATGTACAGATAACCATCCCACAATCCACCTTCTATAAAATTATTCCCTGAACTCTGTTTATAATTTTAAATAGTTTGTTCTGTATTCACTGTGTCCATTATCCATTGTGTTTGACAGTGTAGCTTTGTAACGTGTTCATTTTTTTTTGTTTTCGAAATATAAATAGCATGGGTAAAATCAGTTCCATATACGAAGTACACAAACCAGCACAGGAAGTGGCTTGCAAAGCACAATGACGGACTGCTAATTGCTGGAAATTTCAGGCTGAATGATGCCTGAAGATGGTGAGGAGTCCACATGTTATACTTTTGCAGGTATGACTTTTTCATATAATTCCCCCTACTGTCATTAGGGAATAACTCCTCAATGCTCTGTCTAAGACCAAGAATACTGCATCAGTGGGCCCAAACAATATACCTGAGTGCCTTCTAAATAGCATGAAACATGACCTATCAGACCCTCTGGAATTGCTATTTAACTGTAGCCTCCAAACGGGCTTTGTGCTTCCCGAATGGAGAACAGCAGCAGACATCCCTCTGTACAAAGGTTGGCTAGCTACAGACCCATAAGTCTCACTAGTCTCATATGCAAAGCCATGGAAAGAATGATCACAGAAATGATCAGTAATGATATAGGAAACCTCCAGACACTGTCACCAAACCTATTTGGTTTCATCAAGGGCAGGTCATGCCTTCCCAACCTGGTGGACTTCTTTGAGAAGATCACCAAAGCAATGGATGAAGACACAATGGTTTGCAGTAACCTAGCCAGTACAGTTGACACAATACCCCACTCGAGCATTGTTCATAAACTCAAGAGATTAGATGTAACCCCCTATGTCATCTAGTGGATAGCCAGCTGGCTCACAGAACCCAGGAAGCTAGATTTGGTGAGTCCACCTTTACTAAGAGGCCAGTCACAAGTGGAGTCCCTCAGGGATCAGACCTGGGTCTGCTCTTTTTTGGCATTTACTTCTCTGAATTCAGGGCCAATGTCAGGGGCCTCTGGCTGACCAAATTTGCAGATAATTGCAAATTAGCAGTAGTCATAGAATCCTCCACCACCACCACAAATGTTCTCCAAGAAGGGCTGACACAGGCAAATAAGTTGTGTCAGAACCATGGACTAAAACTAAAAATGTCAAGAAATACATAATGGTATCCTTTGGGAAGTCTTCCACCCCTGGTAACTATCATATTGACAGCACACCCCAAAAAGTCGACCTAGTAGTGATGGACTTAGGGACACACATAAATAATAATCTACCCTTTAACCATCACTTGTCTACAGTAGTGAGGAAATTGTTCTATATTGTGCAATTTATAAACAAAGATATGGCATCTAGGTCCAAGGTGGTTATTGTTCCAATGTATTCAGCATTCATTAAACCTATCATTGAGTACAGTGCCCCCTTTTGGTATGCACCTCACCAGGCACATCCAATAATTGGAATGTCCACAGAGGTTCCTCCCTGAAAGAATACAGGGCATAAGTAGCATGTCCTATACAGACCGCCTCAAAGCGGTATCCCTGTATTCTGTCTCCTACAGGTTGTTGAGGGGATATCTATGCCTGGTGTACAAGGCACTGTCAGACTCCACCCTGATGGACCTTCTGTATATCCATAAAAAACAGCACCCAAATTACCTGTTCTAAATACTTAAACCTTGCCTGTGATAGGAAGGACAAATACAGCCTGCTGGAAGGACAGGTACATGTCTCAGAATACCCCTTCTCTGGAAAAGGCTCCCCATCCACGTGAAGCAGAGTTCTTTCTTATCCCAAGTCAAGTGTAACTTGGACAATTGGATAGGGAACAGGAAATTCATCCCTGGTTTGGCTCCTGTATCTCTAATGGATATAGGCAGCCTGCAAATGGTTCATCTTCCAGGCCCCTGCTTGTAAATGTTTTGTCTCCGAGTCCCCTGTACACTTATCAAGGGTACCAGAACTTGTCAGAGATGTGGGATGCATGGATATGCTTAGATAGCCCTTGTAGTTGTTAGCCTAGTACACACCTATGACCCTATCAGAGATATGTCTGGTCTGTCCACTTTCCCTGTATGGCACAAATAGCTATTTTAAAATGCCCAATTTCTAATATTCACAGGTGGTCACAGGTCTTCATAATTTTTATTGGTTCTTACTACTTGCCTTGAAATTATTTCCATAGGTATATATAATGGAAATGGTTATAGTAGCATCATACAGTATTATGATCTTATGAATAAGAGTGGGCCGAATTTATGTATGCTCCCTGTGGTAACCTTTTCAAATTTAGAGACCGCCATAACACAGTGCTTTTGAATGAAAATGTGCAGAATCGTGACACTGTTTCTGTTACCGTGCTATATGACAAAACGGCAGTGTGGGGGGAGAGGCATATGCTAATTAACCTTGTGCTCTCTGTCTGTCTCTCTCTTTCCTCTGGAACTGTCTCAAGAAAGGGTTGTATGTGCCACTGTGTAGATCAGCATGGCTGCTGCTACCACATTGTGGTTGTGAACGATTCCATGTTCAGCCATTGCAGTAGAAGTAAGTACTGGGTAGTTTGGTGGTAAGGTATGATTAAGAGATGTATGCAGTGTGTATGCAAGAGGCTGTATATGTGAGTTTGTCTACCTGGGACATAGCAGTAGGAGGGGTAGAGGGCTTACGTTAGGTGTATAAGTGCATGTATGGATGAATGGATGAGTGTGTGAAAGAATGCCATTGAATAGATATGTGGGGGGTAGATGTCATACTTCTGCACACCCCTAGACTAACAAGTAGAGCCTGTAACATTAGATGTGGGGGATAGTCCCCTCATGCTGTAATGGCACATAAAACAGTACAGAGATCATGGTTTGGGGGGAACACTAGATACGAGAGATAATGCCCTCATGCCTAATGGCACTTAAAAACAGTACTGGGATTGGGTTTGAGGGGAAACATTAGACACCAGGGATAATAATGTCATGCTGTAATGGCACTTAAAAAACAGTATAGGAATTGGGGTAGATAGGGGAAGCACTAGACACCAAGGATTAATAATAAAAAAGAAAAAAAGGAGGGGGGTGAAAAGGGACTTCAACCATGGATCCTTGAAACAACACACACATCTGCATTAGTCCACTACACTAACTGATAAGTTAATGCAACAGTGCTTTTTTTTTTTTTTTTTTTTTTTACTCTGTATTGAAGATCTTTGTCATTATCCAGCCCCTGCAACATGTCATGCCTTAGAAGGGGGGGTGGGTTCAGCGTATGTTAGGAATACCTCTTCACTTGGTAAATAGTTTTGTCTTGGAGCTCCAGTTTCCTCCCTTATTCCAAAGATACACAGTAGATGGTTTGGTACTCTAAATTGGCCATAGGTATAAGTGTGTGTGCAAGTGTATGGAAGAACAGCCATGTAAGAGCTTGCCACCTGATGGTGTAAATCATGCCTGTAGATGATTGTCACTGTTGAATTGACACTCTGACCCCATGTGCAAAAATGAGGAAAAAAGATTTGTGAATGGATGGATGGATGCAGTATGAATCCTGAATGCCTGGTAGTAAGGACTGACTGTAATCATCCATGCAGGGGAAAAGGAGAAAACCTAGATGTTTTGACAATAGAGACAGGCATGTATTTGTGTTTTACAGAGTGCTTATGTATGTGGGAGAGCCAGTGAGTGGAAGGGTGCTTGTGCTTACATAATGCAGCTGCCGCAGTTAACTATCACGGAAAGTATTGATCTGAATTTTGAGGTAGTTAACTGATTTTTCTTTTTCATTGAAGCAAACATCTCTCTGAATCATAAAATACTACATTATGTAAGCTGGGTCATTTTAGTGTAGGGCATATGGTGTGTTCTAGGGCTGTTAATTAATCATTGGGACTGAAAAAGGAAGGTTTAAGTAGTTTGTAGAAAGTTGCTGGAAAGTTGCTGAAGATTTATTTCGTAGGATCAGTTTGAGTCTAAATCGGTCAATGTTTGTGTTGCTCAGTCTTAATTTGCACAGACTATTCCCAGTACCCCACTTTACAACAGAGTTTTGATGCCTATGCTACTACAGTGATTGCAAAGTATTGTGAACTTATTTTTATTTTGTTTGTTGACTTTGGACTTGACCATTGTATACTCTATTAAATACATTTTGTGATGTTCTAAGGACTGAAGTAAATCTGAATCAGTGTCACCAAATAATTGTTTATCTTTGAAACTTTTTGAGATTGTACTGTGCCACATAATTTTAACATTTCCTCAGTGACTACTGTTCCCAGATCATAAAATCATTCTCCATTATCAGTTTCTTTCACTGATGTGAAATACCTGCTATATGTTAAATTCCTGCAGAGTTTCCAGACAAGCATTCAGAGGAGCCGCCTTGTATTTTTCTTCGGTACACCATTGGAGCATCATACAATAGGAGAAGTATGTGAGAGAAACAGCATTCCTGGTCTGTGGTAAAAGCCAGATATATGCTGAGTAATAACTGAAAATCAAGCAGGCCTTGATTGCAGAGTACATTCTGTCTTGTATGGTTTCTAAAATAATCAAGTAAAAATGGAACATCATAGCTGAAATTAATATATTGTATGAGCTGGTATTTAGTAACACATGCTTCTAACCAGAAACATGTTTAAATTGGCAGCGATCAGTAAAATCAAATGGTTTTACTTTGTATTGCTGATGACAGAAAATCGTGCAGCTGTTACCAGTTTTGAGATGTCAGCCTGCGAAATGAATTTCAAACAGATCAGTCTGTGCTCAGTGGCTTGATGTGTTTGTTTTCTCATTGGATTAGATATAGTTGTCAAAGACTTTTTTTTTAGTCTGTGTTTTCTAAGCAGATTACTAAGTGCTATTTTATACCCTAATTGAGGACTAGTTCACTTTATGCATTAGCAGAATATGTTCGTCTTAGAAGCTTCTAGAAATTGTTCAGGGTTCAAACAATGCAAAAGGTGAAACTGTAAGGTTTACTTTCATCAGTAGTCACTTAATATCCATACTGTATTTTGTTGTAAGCTGTGAAGCAAGACAGTGTTATGTGTAATTTAACAGGGTCCTATATAACATATATTCATTTCTATAATTGCAACAGTTTCTTTGCTTGCCCTTTGCAGACTTCCACTGTTTCTGGATATAATTCATTTATATTTTCGTGTTGAGCACATTCATTATATATCTGTATATACCAAGAACAGTAAAGTATACCTGATCTCATTCTGTCTGATATGTTTGCATCTTGTCTTGCTATAGCAGTACCATGCTGCTGTCTCATTTGCTGCTTAATTTTTTTTCTGGATTGCTAATTTATTGGTCTTTAGAAACCCTTTTCTCTAAATTTGTTTTCATTAATCATGAAAAAGGAATTTATTAATGAATGGTGGGTATTGCAAGCACACATTTCTGACAGTACAGATTCTGCGGTTAAAAATAATAATAGCTAACCGTATACAACTTTTTTTTAATTAATTTGGTTTACAGAGGTTTGGGAAGGCAATAGTAACATAGTGGAATTCTGGCCATCTTAACATGAACGCCATAGTATTTAATTTTGTATTCTGTCCTACACTGTAGAACTTAACAGGAAAAAGTGTGGTACACATAAAAGTGTCATATAGCAAAGCATTTTACAATTGTAGTCTTAAAGCTGTCAAATTCTGTGTGTTAAGATGAGCTTCAACTCCATTAGTGTTACATTACTAGGTAAAAATCAGTATAAGGAAATCAGTTATGTACACACCAGACACCTACTTGTAGACTTTATAAGTAATGTCTGTTCACACATCCGATGTGCCCATTTCTGTTCGTAAGCGGTCAGTGATTTATAAACACTGTATTACCTTGTTCAGTTTTATTTTTGTAAAAAATTTAATAGCTAACTAAGGTTTGTAATTATCAGCAACTTAAATGACCAGAGATAGCTAGAACATATGACTGATACTAATGTTTTCACTTTCCACATCATTGCTGAATGCATTTTCTATGAAACTCTCAAATTCATCTGTCACCTCTGACAAGCTCACTTTCCTGAAGCCTTTTTTGTACTGTAAATATGTGATGTTAAGTTGTCTATCTCACCTTCGTTTTTGCTGGTTGGGTTCGGAGCCGATCCTCTGCTCCCCATCTTCAATAGCCCGAGAGCTGTTTACTGGCTCGAGGCTACCCCTTATCCCATAATGCCTAGTGATAGCTACCCAGATCTCGTTTGCCGCTTCAGCTGTGAGGTGTCGTTTTTCTGGCTCATGCTTGTATAAAGTTTGTTGTATAACTTTCTTCACTAGAATTCAACCCTTCTAGTATTTTATTATTAACGATAGTCTTGTTTTTTGTGATAGTTGTTTAGCTTGTAGTTTCTCATTTTTCTTGTAGAACTCATTTAACTTAGATAGTTCTTCCCAACCCCTCTCCCCCTACCTCTTCTTGTCAGGTTAGCCATTTAAGTTAGATGCTTTCCTTCTGCCTTTCTCTTATAGGCTAGCCGTTTAAGTTAGAGGCTTTCCTATTATCTTAAAATAGTCTTTTTAGTGGAGTGTTTTTAGTAGACTGTATATTGCTTCTGGTAGTTATTGTTATAATTGTTTTTCCTTCTACTTTTAAGGATGTCAAAGGAATCCAAGGTTTCTGGGTTCAAGAAGTGTGACTCATACTGTCAGAAAATGTCTGTTGTTTAGGCGCTGTGCACCTGCAGGACTCTTGTTCTATTTGCCATGCCTTTAGTCCAAAAGTCCTGCAGGAGAGTAAGAATAAGCTTATTCTTAGGGGTCTTTTAAAACCCCAGGATTCACCGGCCAAAAGCTCACAGCCTGTGAAATCCCCTATATCCACCAAGCCGTCGGCTCCAAGTTCGGAGCCGTCTTCAGTTCAGGATTTACCTTCTACGTCCGGCTGGCACCGACAAGACAATCTCCTCACTGGCTCCATCAGATGCTTTGGAGCTGTCGCGGAACCACAAGAGGCTGAGGTCCCCTTCACTAGAATCGATACATTCGGCTCCTCAGTCTCCTTTACTTCAGAGCGAGCGGAGTCACCGATCCTCTCACTCCTCTCGATCCTCTAGGCTGTTGGATCACGATGTGGAGAGAGTGGTCAGTAGGTTGCTAAAGTCGCAGGCACTAGCCAAATTGTTGTCCAGCCCTCCTCAACAGGTATTGGCTCCGTCCACTTCTCTCAATGTTCCTCCTCTGACTCCAATGAATTCGGAGACAGAGTTCGTTGGGGTTCGAGTAGTGGAACCATCGGCTCCGATAACTCTATCTCCTTCGGTTCCAACGTCAGCTCCGATTCCCTCGGTGGTGCCTTCTATCGAGGGATCTGGGCGCTGGGGCTCCCTCGCCGGCTCAGAGGGGGCGAGTGGCATCAGACCCTTATCCGACCCCGTTCTCCCTCTCTGAGCTTCGGCGCAGGTGAGCTTGGCTCCTATATCGGCCTTGGAGCCATCTCCCTCAGTGCGGAGTAAGATTCCTATTTCTTCTGAACCAGTGCTTTCTCTGCACCGTGGCAGGGACACCTTCGATGTCATGCAGAGTGTGCTGTCCCCTGAGTCAGCTCCACTATCAGCCCCTCTGGCTCCGTCCCCTGTAGTGCCTGTGCCAACCTCTGCTCCTCCTCCAGACCCTAAGCGTATGGAACTGATGCTCCAGGAAACCCCATTGGGTGTTTCCTCCTCTTCTGAGGCCTCTCCTGATCACTCAGAAGAGTCCCCCTCGGAAGAAATAGTGTAAGAGGAAACACATTGACTCTCCCAAGTCTGTCACTTCTGATACAGACTTTGATGATTCAGAAGGGTCCCCGAGATCCCCTTCTGAAGATGTTTCCTTCTCAGACATCCTAGAAATGCTTAAGCAGAGGGGGAACTGGAATCCCCTAGCCCCTTCTGAGGATGAGTCTGTATTTCTGGATGCCTTCGGTTCCCGACTTTCCACCTCCTGGGTGTCTCCGCCTTTCGATCCACTTATGACAATGGTGGCTCGAAAGGCTTGGTCAGCTCCGGATACAGTGGAACCAACTCCGAGGAGACCTAGTAAATTTATTACAGCACCCCAGGATAAGCAGTTCCTTTCGAAAGGTGTCCCTGTTGATGCTATAGTGGCAGCAGCAGCCACCAAAAAAGAGTTAGTGGAGACCTCTTCATCTGTCCATCCTCCTAACAAGGAGTCTAGGACGATGGACAGATATGGGAAGCCAATGTTCGCTTCAGCAACCTTATGAGGTCACTGAACTACCTGTGTCATTTTACCTGACTTCAAAAGGATCTCCATAAAGAGCTCAGAGATACCCTCCAAGATCCAACAGCTGAGGGAGCACAAGCCAAGGTAGCTTCCCAGTAGAGTCGCTGGTACCAGGGTGGCCCTTAGAGGCATGCCTGGATGCGGCTGTGTAACTTTGCGCAACCCTTTCGAGCGTCCTTCACCAACACTCCCTTTGATGGTTCCTTTCTTTTTGGACCACAGGTGAAAGACATTTTGACTAGGTGTGAGCAAGAAGGCAAGACTCTCTCTGCTGTGGGAGTCCCTTTTTCCACTCCCTCTAGACCCTACCCCAAGGGTCAGAAGAGTGGGAAGATGTGGTTCTGTAAATCTCAGGGAGCCTTGCCTGACACACGTAGTGATTTTTCCTCCAGAGGCAGAGGGGGAAACAATAATAATAGATGCCGCCCTCGTGGCAGTGGGGGTCTGCAGAACCAAGGCAACAGAGAATCCTTCTCTGATCAGCCCTTCCAGCATCCCTGAAGGGTTGCCCGGCTGCTCAACTCTGGAGGCAGTTGGAGGAAGACTTTCGCTGTAACCAAAAGCCTGGCGAAGTTTAACACAAGACAGATGGGTACGGTCCGTTATATCCGGAGGTTACAAAATTCCCTTCTATCAGCCCCCTTTACAGTCAAGGAAGGCCCTCCCAGATGCTCCACCCAATCTGAAGGAGCAAGCAGTAATAGAAGTTTTAAAACTGCTAGAAAAAAGAGCTATCCAGGAAGTCCCGGCAGACCAGCATGGATCCGGAACTTACTCAAGGTTCTTTTTAGTACCAAAAAAGACAGGGTACTGGAGACTGATTCTGGATCTCAGCAGACTAAACAGGTTTGTGCAAAGAACAAAGTTTCGGATGGTCACGCTACAGTCCATTCTACCCTTTCTGGGTCAGGACAATTGGATGTGCTCTATAGATCTTCAGGACACGTACTACCATATAAAGATGGGCAGGCGCTCCAGGAGATATCTTTGCTTCTGTCTGGGGGCCAGTCATTATCAGTTCAGTGCTCTGCCCTTTGGTCTCACCAGAGCCCTCAGGGTGTTCACTAAATGTATGGCATTGGTCACGGCTCACCTGAGGCGTCAAGGATTCCAGGTGATTCTGTATCTAGACGACTGGCTCTTTACTGCTACCACCAGGCATCAACTCATACAAGCACAGGACTACACAATCAAAATCTGCTCACAGCTCGGCATCATAATAAATTTCGAAAAATCTGCCTTGTTGCCCTGTCAATCTATCACTTACATAGGAGCAGACTTAGACACAAGGGATATGTTTGCAAGGCTACCACCAGAAGGGGTGTCCGCAATTCTTCAGCAGGTACAGGTTCTGATGCAGAGCAAAAGGATCCAAGTCAGGTACGTCCTTCAAACTCTGGGTTCCATGGCAGCAGCCATTCTCCTAATCCCACTAGCGCGCTTTCATATGAGGATTCTTCAGTGGCTTCTGTTTACGCAGTGGTCTTTCCAAGAGCTACCCATGACTTACAAGATCATGATCATGGATGCATGCAAAAGACATCTTTCTTGGTGGATGGTCTCCCCACTAGTTACTCAGGGCAGACCTTTCGTACAACCCACTCCGGTAGCCACAGTGACGGCAGACGCTTCCCTGATAGGGTGGGGGGGCATTATGTGGGCAGGACAGTCCAAGGCACATGGCAACCTCACGAGTACCATCTGCACATAAATGTCCTGGAAATGAGAGCCGTGCTCCTGGCATTGCAAGCTCTTCAAGACTGTCTTCCTCCTGGGACCATTGCTATTCAAACGGACAACATGTCAGTGGTGTGGTACATCAACAAGCAGGCGGAACCAGGTCCTACCCCGTGTCGAGAAGCACTCAGACTTTGGCAATGGGTGATTTCCTTCCAGCATTTTCTGATTGAGATGCACATCCCCGGGAGATCCAACATCATAGCGGACAGGCTCAGCAGAGCTATTCTCATGCCTCACGAGTGGTCTCTGAATCAGGAAGTTGCGAATCTTGTTTTCTACAAATGTGGACAGCCTTGCTGTGATCTCTTTGCCACCCCCTTCAACAGCAAATGCAGCAACTACTTCTCCCTTCTTCCGCTTCCAGGTCACACACCCAGAGACGCTCTAGTCCACGATTGGCCCCAGGGACTTCTTTCCTCTTTTCCCTCTGATACCCAAACTTATACAGAAAGCAATATCGTTGGGTTGCAAAATGATCCTCATTGCTCCCTACTGGCCTCAACAGATATGGTTCCTGTTCCTGCTTCTTTACCTTCTCGATCAACCCTGGACTCTGGACCCAATTCCAGACCTCCTGGTTCATCAGTCAGGCGGGTTGCATCAATCCCTCAAAACTCTCCAGCTCACAGCTTGGTTGCTCCACTTCCAACCTTAGCCCGGCTTCCCAGCATTTCCCCAGCAGTCCATGACATTATCGTCTCTTCTCACAAGTCTACAATGAGGAAAACTTATGCTAGCAAATGGAAACGTTTTTCTTGTTTGGCAAAGACTAGGAATGTGGATCCCTTTTCAGCCCCAGTCCACAAAATCTTGGAATTCCTAGCTCAACTGGTTCATTCCGGGTCCGCTTCTTCTACGATCAGGGTACAAATGGCGGCCATTTCTAACTTTCATGTTGGTTTTTCAAACTCTAACATTATGTCTCATAAGCTATGTAAAGCTTTTTTGAGAGGGACAACTCTTCTTAGGCCTCCAGTGAGAGATCCCCCTCCTCCTTGGGACCTTAATTTAGTCCTAACCTCCTTAATTCTGCCCCCCTTTGAACCAGCAGCGTCCTGCTCTATCAAGTTCCTATCTTGGAAGACACTCTTTCTGGTAGCCATTACTTCAACCAGACATGTCTCTGAACTTCAGGCGCTATGTGTTCGTCCTCCATACTTGGTTTTTCATAAGGACAGGATTGCTCTGAGGACTAATCCCTCTTTTCTCCATAAAGTCTGCTCAGAAAGTAATGTAAGCCAATCTATAGATCTTCCTGTGTTTTTCCCTAATCATACCAACAAGGCAGAATACAAACTAATCTAATTAGATGTTCATAGACAATTGCGATTTTATCTACACAGAAGTAAAGAAGTAAGGAAGTCGGACTAACTATTCCTCTGTTACGCTTTGGGCAAACAAGGTCTCCCAGTTTCCAAGGTAACCTTGTCCAGATGGTTGTGTCACTATTTCCTTCATTTATCAGTTAAGTAACAAACAATTACCTATTAAACCGAAAGGTCATTCTTCTAGGGCCTTGGCCACCTCTGTAGCCTTCCTGTCTAGGTTGCCCATGGATTCTATCTGTGCAGCTGCCACGTGGGCAAACCCTCATACCTTTATTTCTCATTACAAGTTAGATATGGTCTCCGGGAGCAGAGCCTACTTTGGTTCCACTGTTCTGAAGAGTCTGTTCCACTGAGCCACTCAGGTTTTTAGGTACTAGGGACGATGTCCCAACCAGCAAGAATGAAGGCGAGATAGACAACATAAATAAGTTATGTACCTACCATAACGTTCCATGTTAGTTGTCTTCATCTCCCCTTCCTTCTTGCGTCCCACCTTCCATCCCCCTGTCGTAGTGGATCAAGAGGAGTTTTTTTTCTGTTTCACTGGTTGTGTGTTCTCTTGTTTCCTTTATTGACTTAAAAGAATGTGGCAGGTATAGTCAACTGATTCTTGACTGTTTTATTATGTTATGTCTGGAGTTAGCTATTTCAAACGAGATCTGAGTAGCTATTGCTAGGCATTATGGGATAAGGGGTAGCCTCGAGCCAGTAAACAGCTCTCGAGCTATTGAAGATGGCCTAGTCGGAGCCGAGGATCGGCTCCAAACCCAGCCAGCAAGAAGGAAGGCGAGATGAAGACAACTAACATGGAACGTTATGGTAGGTACATAACTTTTTTTTAACATTTATTGGATGTTCATAGGCAACTGCATTTCTCTTTACACAGAACAAAGGATATCAGAACTACAGGTAAGTTATGTGTTTCTTTTGCTGATGTGAAACTGGGTAAACCAATGTCCAAAGTCAAGCTAGCTAGATGGATTCCTAGCCATATTGCATTTGTTTATGACAAATTGGATATCCCTTTATCAAAGCAAGTTCATGCTCATTCATCCAAGTCTGTGGTGACTTCCTCAGTTTTTCAATCAAGAGCTTCCATGTATGAAATATGTGCAGCAGCAACTTGGGCTTCCCCTCATATTTTCATCACTCATTACAATTGGATTTGGTATCCAAAGGCAGAGCATCATTTGGCTCAGTGGTGCTTAGGAACATCCTTCCTTGAGTCCACCTTGGGATTTAGGTAGCTGAGGACTCTGTCCCATCAGCTGAGGACAGAATGAAAATTGGCAACATCCAATAAAGAAGTTATGTGCTCACATAACGTTCCATCTGTGTTGTCCATTTTCATTTTTCCTCAACTGCCCACCCACCAGTCCCCTCCTTATGTTTGTTTCTATGGAAGAGTGAGTGGATAAGAGATAATGTGTGTACTCCAAGCATGACAAAACTCTAGATATAGCCTTGTCCAGCCTTTTTGTGTTCTTCCTTTTATGTCAGTTTTGTGTAAGAATTATTTCTTTATGCTATAACTGGCAAACAAGATCTGAGGTAATTGAGGTTGGTGCATTCTGAGTAAGGGAGAAGCTTGCGAGTTCTAAGTACCCATGAGCTTTTGCAATGGCCGAGTCGGATTCAAGAGTTCTGATCTGAACCCATCAGTTTAGGAAGAATGAAAATGGACAACACAGATGGAACATTAAGGTGAGTACATAACTACTTTTTTTTTTTTTTAACGTGTTTCTGAGTAGTAGCCCACATTCGTTTTGGAAGCAGGAAGAGTCACGTGCTAGTTGTTACTCAAAATGTTACGGTAATTAGATGTCCACATTTTTAGCAAGACTGTTTTTCAAGGGCCTTTGTTCCTATTTTCACTGTCTTCTGGTTGAGAAGTATACTGTGTTGGCTGGCAGCTCCCGAAAACACTGCAATACTGAGTCTGTCTTTTTGTAAGATGATATGAGAATCAGTCTAGTAATAACTGTTTCTTCTTCACTGCCTTTCTTAACTGACAGTGATTGCCTGTAAAACCTTTAGAAGGTAAGTTGTTAAGATACTATCTAGTAGTCTCATATGTGTCTGTACCCCATTTGATAATGACGGGTGCTGTATGAAGTTTGTTAGGGAACAGCATGTGATGGTTTATGTTCAGTTCTGTTAGATGTAGTATGAGAAATAGCTACTTCAGTCTTTCAGGTATAGATGAAGAATTCAGTCTGTGCAGACAGTAGACAGTAGTAGGAAGGCAAGGTCAAAGGACTCAAATCTGATCAGGGAAAACAGTAATAGAATTCAGCACTTTTTATCTGTAAACTTGCTATTCTATAAATGGTACACTTAGAAGCAGCATCAGCTGCCATTTGTAGGCTAGAGATGACCTGCAGTCGAAATAATTGAAGAATTAATTTGGGTCGCCATGTTATGGGTACAGTTTTGTTTTGTTTTTACACTGCAGAGTAAAGCTGCAGATGTTTCCAAAACCAAAAGGTGGGCTGCAGCTGATGTTATTAATTTTTGATCCAGCTGAAAAGAAACAAGGAACCAGAGGCATGTAAGTATTTAACAGTGTATGAACTGCTGAAAATAAATAAATCATCTGATACTTGGATCTAGTAGCAGGATTTCTTTCTGGGTTTACAGCTGTTTGCTTTACCTGTATGACAGGTAGTCATTGCAGGAGAATTTTCTGTGCTGCCTTCTGTCTCTGCTATTCAGTATGACTTTTGAAGGAGGAATCGAGTGACTGCAATGGAATGTACTGTACAGGCATAACTCATCTGCATGAACTTGCATTCAGAATGCAGTCATTTATTAGGATGGAGACAAGACTGTATGTTAAATTGAGAACTTCATCCTCTGAATCAGTTTTTGCTTCACTGCCACAGTACACACTGCAGTTTATCTGAACTTAGATAAAATATTAAAAATATATGATAAAATAGCAACATAAAACTAATTTATTTGTCTGCCATCTTGGTAAGATAGGAAAGCAAAGGATTCTAAAAGAGCACAAAAGGAATAGGTTATAGAGAGAGAAATACAATTTACAACCCATTTATGTTACGTGACTTGGATCACCACCACCCTCATACCATTAGACCTCCCTAATCGGTAAGCTTCTTAGAGCTGGATGGGCTTTTAGGCTTTGGGAATATGTCCCAATAGTTCATATAATATGAGTAATATGTTTTTATCACAAGGTCAGTCAGCTGCTATGAAGATCTACTAGAAAATACATGCATTGAGCAGCAACGAATTTCACCAAAATTCTCTTGATTAAATAGTACTATGTGTTAGACCATGATTTATTTGTTTACTTAGCACTGCCTTGACAGCTGTGAAAAAGGCTTAAACAAATAAGTAATTCTGCCTTCTTTTCCCAGTTTTGGCTTCAAATGAGGTAGGAATTCATCTCCTTTTTTTTTTTTTTTTTTTTAATTGTCTTACTACTAATACTATGACTCTTTTTCCTACCAACAGAGTAGCTTCCCTGTGTAGATACTGCAGCGTGTGTTCTTGTATCATTCCCTTTATAGGCTTCATTAATGGGACGTTGCTTGATACTAAAGGCTAATCCAGTTGCAATAGTGAAGGTTGCTTTTGTTGAGTGGCTGAGTGTGAGTATATTTTATTGTGTGTGTGTGTGTGTGTGTGTGTGTGTGTGTGTGTGTGTGTGTGTGTGTGTGTGTGTGTGTGTGTGTGTACTCCTATGGTGTGGTCTAATAGGATTTACACTGTTTTGTAGTGCAGACTAGTAGGGCACTCAGTGGACCAGAAGAGAACTGCTCCATTTGAGTAAGTCATAGTCATACAGATTTTTATTTTTCATAGATTAATAAGAGTTTGCAAGGCAAAATCAGCCCATAAACTGTTATTACCTTGCCAATACTACCATTACAATGCACCTGTTTTCCTCCAGGAGGGCAAAGCATGTCATGTCCAAAGTGTGTGTATATTGTCACACACATATGAGATGATGTTCTGGTGGAGTTGTGCATGCCTGTGAATCACTAAATATCGTAGCAGGACAACTTGACATACTCATGCAGTGCTGATTGTCTTGCAGCACACCTGACTATGAATCCTAGATATGGGCTTCAGCTTGTCTGTTAAGTATTGATCCAGCCATTCTCCAACAGTCATCCGCCTCTGTAAACCTGTGAAGGTCTTTTGCCAAAACTAAACTGACATGGCTTGCCATGACCTCTCCATAAAAATCCTCTTAACCAGGATAATTTCATGTGTTCTTTTTCCTTGAAAACTGGTGTTATGATTGATTTTTTCCATTCGTCATTGAAGTGTCGGTCAAACCTAGCCTTCTAGGGTGCCATTTAATATGTACAATAATCTCTCCAAACACAGTTAATTCAGAAATAAGTAATGATATTTCATTTTATGAATAAGCTCATCGGTTGTAATGATGTTTCCAATAAATATCCATTGCAGGGTGTCATTGTAGAAGGTTTCTCATGCTAAGTTTTTTTTTGTTTGACTTCCTGTCATAAAACTAAACACTTAGAAGTTTTGAAAATGCAAAATGATAGTTTAGATGGTTAAATATATTCAGGCTTTTTAATTCCAGAATAGTGTTGTATCGGTTACATAAAAAGGAAGAGGGTGAGTCTAAGAACATCTCTGTCCGAGTTGGTGGTAGCTTAGGTGGGTATCCATTGCACATAGAAGAACAGGAAACATCTGAATTATACAGAAAACAACTGTCAACTTCTTTACAGCATTTGAACACCAGTTAAGAAAACTCAGGACTTCAAAATTTCCAAAAAAAATCATTAAATCTTTATATACAGAAGAAGAAAAAAAAATTTTGTCATGTCAGCAAATTTGCAATTTAGTGCAAGATGTTAAGGACTTCATCTTCTCGTATATGTTATGACATATATGCAACAAAAACCCTTTTATTGTTTCTTCTGTGCAACCAGCGATGTTCTTCGTGTTTCACTGTTGCAGTCATTACATTTGGGTAATCCTGCTGGCAGGTTGCCCTCAGCCGGCCTGAATTCCAAAGTCTTGGGTCCTGCGTTGGCTGCTGTCACCCCTTTCCTGAAGTCAGGTCGTCAGAGGTATAAAAGAAGCAGCCAACGCCATTTTCTTCGGTCTTTCCTGCCATGCGGTGCCCAAAGCAGAAGCAGTTCGCAAGTGCTGGTCAGCCGACTCCTGAGATTTTCGTGTTTGAGTTTCAGATCCGAAATCTTCAATAAAGCTAAGTACCCCATTGGGGAAACTTTTTTTCTTGCTCCAGACCGATGTCAGAAAAAGTTAATAACTGTATTTCTTGTGGAAAGCAAATACCTCGTAAGGATTTTCATTCTTACTGTATTACTTGCCTAGGCCCTGATCACGACGTTACTGGTTGTCGGTTTTGTGCTAGATTTAAACAACACACTATTAAGCGTCAGTATGATTTTGCTTTAAACTTTTTTGGCCGCCGGTTTAATTATCCTGAAATGTCGTTGGATAGCCATCCAACTACCGGAGTTTACAAAAAAACACAAAGAAAAAGAAAAACAACCAAGGCCCAAAACCGATGACAAAGCTTCTCCTAAGCAGTCGCCGGTTCTCAGTGAGGCGCTTTCGCAGCCCCTGACGTCCGCTACTTTAGAGTCGCAGCCCGCTACCGACTCCCACATGGAGTCAGCCATGCTGCTGGATACTCAAGGTATTGGAGCCTTGGACGCTAATCCCTCAGATGGGTCTGGAGCCGCTGAGCAGGTACCAGCTTCTGAGGGTGTATTCAGACCTAAACATCTTTACATTAAACCGACTTCAGCATCAAAGACAAAGACTAAAGCACCTTCTAAAGCAAGGAAACAAACTCAAGAGCCATGTGGACAGGCCTCTATTCCCAAAAAAACAGATGCTCAAAATGGCCGAAGACTTAATTACCTTGATCAGGGGTTCCCATCCCCCTCCTGATAAGAGGCCTAGGCAAGACACTGACTATGAATCTTTAGATCAGGTTTCTATTTCTTCTGATTTTTCTTCTTATCAGGAATATTCTCGTCCCCCCCTATGAGGATTCTGATGCTGAAGAATCTATTCCTTCAGCATCTCCTCCTGAGGACTATTCCTTTGGGGAAACCTTGCATACCATGAGGGAGCATTTCCACTGGGAGAGCCAAGATTTTTCAGAATCTAAAAAGAGGCTCAGGGATTTTCTTTTACTACTTCAGCACAGGCCTCTAGCTATTCCACCTGTGTTAGACATTGTAGATTATGTGTTTTCGGAGTCTAGTCTGACCCCTGACTCCTTACCCCCAGCTCCTGTTAAGCCTGACAGATATTACAGGGTTCCTGACTCACACAAATTTCTTTTTAAAAACCCTGCTGCTGACCCAGGAACTATTTCACAGGGTCCAAAGGGAGTTAAGGCTTCCACTGCAAAAAACCCAACCCCCTCTGATAGAGATTCAAGGGCACTGGATAGATGAGGAAAAAATGTTTACACAAGTGCAACTTTGGCTATAAGAGCCTTAAACTGTCAATTTCATATGCTTAAGTATCAGCAACATGTCATGGGATTGCTTAAACAGAACATGTTGTTAAATTCTGAATATGCAGAAAACAAGGAAATGCAGGATTTATTGTATGCAGCAGAACAAGTTGGAAAACATACTTTGCAATGTGGTTTTGATTCTTTGGAGGCCTCCTGCAGGGCCGCAGTTACGGGTTCTGTAATTAGGAGGCATGCTTGGTTAAAGGAACAAAATCTGCCTGATCATGTTAAAGTAAAATTACTAGATGCTCCTTTACAGCATCATACTTTGTTTGGTGTTAAGGCAGAAGAGGTTTTGAAGAAAATGGAGGACAAAGCAAAATCTATGCAAACTGTCAATGAATTTTTACAAGCACAGCCACCTAGGTTTAGTAGACAATGGCCTGTAAAAAATTGGTTCTTCCTGTGTCAGAAAGACCTCAAAGGGCAGATCCAGATGCCCTAGGGGCAGATCCCAGGCACAAGGGTCTTATAGGCCCAAGCAATGGGGTGCTTCTACCTCCAAAGCTGGAGCAGATCGATCACAAACATACAGAAAACAGTCCCAATGACTTCCCCCTGCCTGTACCAAGCATTTAGCTTCTGGCAGCACCCTTAGGGGGAAAATTAGCACTTTTTGCTCAAAATTGGCACATCATAACCCAGGACAACTGGGTTCTAAACATAGTGTCACAAGGATACAAGTTCCATTTCCATACTATTCCAAAGGCAAACGGCTGGCCAGATCTGCCAAAAAATCAATGGGCGTAGGCACAAAAACAAGTTTCATCCCTCATGGACATGGGGGCCATTCAACAAGTACCAGACCAAGAGCAGGGACAAGGATTTTACTCAGGACTGTTCTTGGTACCCAGAAAGGATAAGGCCTGGAGGCCTACACTGGACCTATTTATTCTGAACACTTTCGTGGATATTCCAAAATTCAAAATGTTGACCTTGCAGCAGCTTCTGCCCATACTGGGCAAGAATGCTTGGCTTGTGACTTTAGACCTAAAAGAGGCATACCTGCATGTTCCAATCAGACAATCATGCAGACGATACCTATGACTCAAGGCTGGTTCAATGCATTACCAATTATCTGCACTGCAGTTTGGCTTATCTACTATGCCCAGGGTCTTTACAAAGTGCCTGGCACCAGTAATTGCATTTTGCAGACAAAGAAGAATACAAATATATCCTTACTTGGACGACTGTCTCATTCAAGCAGAGAACAAGGACATTCTTCTTCAACATCTGGCGTTTGTGAAAAGACTTCTAACATGCCAAGGGTACACAGTCAACAAAAAGAAATCAAAACTAGTACCCTCACAAGAGATAACATTCCTGGGTGCAAGCTTGAGTACAACTGCCCAGATGGCTTATCTCACGCCAGACAAACAAAGGCAACTGACTACTTATTTCAAAATGTTGGCAACAAAGGCCCAGTTATCTGCAAGAAAAATTCTGCAGGCTTTGGGCTTCATGGCATCCTGCATCCTACTAATTCCATATGCAAGACTGCATATGAGGAAACTTCAGTGGTACCTAAAAAGTGTTTGGACTCAACATTGCCACAGCCTGGAAACAGTCATTACTCTCATTCCCTGCATGCAGCAGGAGTTTCAATGGTGGGCAAAGGCTTGTCACCAGAACAAGGGACAGCCATTGACACTACCTCCAGCCAGGCAGACACTAACAACGGATGCATCAGATTATGCCTGGGGAGTCCACATGGCAGGAAGAGGCATTCAGGGCACATGGTCCTCAAACCAAATGCATCTTCATATCAATCAAAAAGAGATGTTAGCTGTTCAAAATGCCCTGACAGCCTTCAAGGACCTAATTCATCTGGGACAACTACTGATAAAGACAGACAACACCACGGTCATGTGGTATATAAACAAGCAGGGGGGCACACATTCTTACCCCTTTGCAGACTAGCCATGACCTTGTGGGACACAGCTTTGACTTACCAAGTACATCTGCAGGCACAATTCCTGCCAGGAAAGGAAAATACTCTGGCAGACAAACTAAGCAGAAATCTCATGGATCCCCATGAGGGGAAGCTGGATCCACAAGTCTTCAGCATGAAAACAAGGAAATGGGGATGCCCGGACATAGACCTATTTGCTTCCCCTCTCAGTTACCAACTAAAAAGATTCTGCACAAGGACTTAGACAAGCATGGAAAGTGGACACCCTATCTTTCAGCTGGAAAAACCTATCAGTATATGCCTTTCCTCCACTGCCTCTCCTCCCCAAGGTGCTCCTAAAGGTTAGACAGGAGAAGCCAAAAATGATACTGATTGCCCCAGACTGGCTATGCCAGTACTGGTATCCAATACTAAGGAACTTATCTCTATACCCGGCTTGGACCTTACCTCAAATACCTCGACTACTGTCCCAGCAAAACAATCAGATCATGCACAGTCAACTCAGGACGTTAAACTTGGCAGCATGGCGGATAATGTAGTCATACAAAAAACACCTCTCAGTAAAGCTGTGATGGATGTCATTCTGGAAGCCAGAAGGCCTAGTACTAGAAAGTCTTATGCTGGAAAATGGAAGAGATTCTGTGCCTGGAACTAGACACAAGGAACTGATACAGCGGTACCAAATATTCCTCAGATTTTGCAATACTTAACTGAGATGCTGGACAAAGGCCTATCTTTTTCATCAATTAAAATTCATGCCTCTGCCATTTCGGCTCATTACAATACAGAGTCACCACTTTTTTCTCAACCTTTATTAAGGCAGTACCTCAGAGGAGCCAAAAATTTAAGGCCCCCAAGAAAACTACCAGTACCTGCATGGGGCCTCAACTATGTCTTGGAAAAACTCACCCTGCCTCCTTTTGAGCCAGCTGCTACAGCTGATATGAAGTTTTTATCTTGGAAAACAGCTCTGCTCTTAGCAATTACTTCTGCAAGACGAGTTTCAGAGCTACAGGCGCTCATGGCTGTGGAACCTTTCATCATTTTTCATCCTGATAGGGTCTCCCTGAGGACAAACCAAACATTTATGCCTAAAGTAGTGTCCAGTGTGGCTCTTAACCAAGCCATCCATCTGCCAACATTTTACCCAAATCCACAGAACAGGGGGGGGGGGGGGATTCTGCATTCTTTGGACGTACACAGACAGCTTAGATTCTACTTGAACAGAACCAAAGCTTTCAGGAAGACAGAGCAATTACTAGTGGCATATGCTGCAGGATCACAAGGAAAGCTTGTCTCAAAGCAGACTATTTCTAAGTGGTTAGGCCACTGCATTCATTTCTGCTACTTACACCATGGCAAGCCAGTGCTTAAGGGCATTAGGCCTCATTCCACCAGAGCTGCAGCCACCTCAGCAGCCTTTCTCAGGGGAGTATCAACCAGAGACATTTTAGAGGTGGCTACTTGGGAGTTCAGTGCACACCTTTACAAAGCATTATCATCTGCCCCTCTACTCTCAATCCAGGGCAGGCTTTGCCACTGCAGTTCTACAGGCCCTCATAGTCGCTCCTACTGCTGTCTAGTTCCAGCCTCCCAACCATAGCTTTGGGACTCTGCCCAAATGTAATGACTACAACAGTGAAACACGAAGAACATAGTACAGTTGTGTACACTTACCATAAATGTAGATGTTCGAGTGTATTCACTGTTGCAGTCCAGGTTACCCACCTGCCTTCCCCCTTTTTTCTTTTGGATCTTATCCTTCCTTCTCTGATTTATACTACCTTTGTGGTGTATTTGCTTATAGATGAAAGTAAAATTTATATTGATGTATTTCTGAATATATATATATAAAGTTTGGCTACCCTTTTTGGAGGCACCTGATATCTGGGGCAAGAAAAACTGAAGAAAATGGCGTTGGCTGCTTCTTTTATACCCCTGACGACCTGACGTCAGGGAAGGGGCGACAGCAGCCAACGCAGGACTCAAGACTTTGGAATTCGGGCCGGCTGAGGGCAACCTGCCAGCAGGATTACCCAAATGTAATGACTGCAACAGTGAATGCACTCGAACATCTCCATTTATGGTAAGTATACACAACTGTACTTTGTGACCAACCCAGTCGCCCAATTAAAAATATAAAATATCTACATCTTTATTATTATTATTATTATTATTATTATTATTATTATCGAATGACAAGAGACATGAGGTATTGCAGAAAGTCAAGATTAGAAACTGATAGGAGGCAAACTCAAAGAAACTTAAAAGCCTTGCTGTAGTTCAGATGCTAAGGAATCTTGTCAGGAAAAGATAAGAATCAGCACTGTAAGGTTTAAAAGAGAAGCAATAGCATTTTTTTATTAATAGATAGTGCATTATATTTTATTTACTTTTATTTTTTACATTTGTTTACTGGGATGGTCCGACTGGGACAATGCCCATTTTCAGCAGAGGCCCGGGGAGAAAGTCATCACATCAAGTAATAGAAATGACAAAAAAAATGAGTGTTAACACATTTACAGGATAAAAATTTAAAAACAAAAGTATATACATAGTATCAAATAGAACAAGACTTTAAACACTTAAGTTCAACCACATATTTGTCTATATTCATTTGTTTAAATACGTGGTTGAACTTATGTAAGCCGCGGCGGTGCAACGGTAGCATTGTCGCCTCACAGCAAGAGGTTTTCCTGTTCGATTCTCGGCTGGAGTCTGCATGTCCTCCCCACGGTTGAGTGGCGTTCGAAAGACATGCGTGAATGGGTGTGCCTTCGTTGAAGGTTGGGCATCGGGCTGGCACCGTAAAAATCTACTGCCAATCATTAGCGGACCAGAGTTCCGCAGTGGCGACCCCTAACCGGGAAAAGACAAAAGAAGAACAACAAACGTGGTTGAACTTATATATGTGGAGGAACATAACATTAGTTAGGAAATTAAGTAGGGAGAATCACTTAGGCAAAGTAGCGCATAATTAGTAATGAAAAAACAAAAGTAATGGAATGGATGAAGACCAGGAAGCTGCAATATTTAAAGTTTTATTCCAAAGCAGTCACGATCAGAAATTAGACCACAAAAACAACAAGGAAAGGTCACAGCATAAACGCTATTAATCCAACTGCGTTTTCGTTTGTATCCCAACACTTCATCAGATGTACTCCATTAAACTAATCTGTCCACTATTTATAAAAGGGCTGTTCAAATTGCCCTGACAGCCTTCAAGCACCTAATTCATCTGGCACAACTACTGATACCGACAGAGAACACCCCGGTCATGTGGTATATAACCAAGCAGGCACATTCTTACCCCTTGCAGACTATCCATGACCTTGTGGGACACAGCTTTGACTTACCAAGTACATCTGCAGGCACAATTCCTGCCAGGAAAGGAAAATACTCTGGCAGACAAACTAAGCAGAAATCTCATGGATCCCCATGAGGGGAAGCTGGATCCACAACTCTTCCGCATGAAAGCAAGGAAATGGGGATGCCCGGACATAGACCTATTTGCTTCCCCTCTCAGTTACCAACTAAAAAGATTCTGCACAAGGACTTAGACAAGCATGGAAAGTGGACACCCTATCTTTCAGCTGGAAAAACCTATCAGTATATGCCTTTCCTCCACTGCCTCCCACCCAAGGTGCTCCTAAAGGTTAGACAGGAGAAGCCAAATGATACTGATTGCCCCAGACTGGCTATGCCAGTACTGGTATCCAATACTAAGGAACTTATCTCTATACCCGGCTTGACCTTACCTCAAATACCTCGACTACTGTCCCACAAACAATCAGATCATGCACAGTCAACTCAGGACGTTAAACTTGGCAGCATGGCGGATAATGTAGTCATACAAAAAACACCTCTCAGTAAAGCTGTGATGGATGTCATTCTGGAAGCCAGAAGGCCTAGTACTAGAAAGTCTTATGCTGGAAAATGGAAGAGATTCTGTGCCTGAACTAGACACAAGGAACTGATACAGCGGTACCAAATATTCCTCAGATTTTGCAATACTTAACTGAGATGCTGGACAAAGGCCTATATTTTTCATCAATTAAAATTCATGCCTCTGCCATTTCGGCTCATTACAATACAGAGTCACCACTTTTTTCTCAACCTTTATTAAGGCAGTACCTCAGAGGAGCCAAAAATTTAAGGCCCCCAAGAAAACTACCAATACCTGCATGGGGCCTCAACTATGTCTTGGAAAAACTCACCCTGCCTCCTTTTGAGCCAGCTGCTACAGCTGATATGAAGTTTTTATCTTGGAAAACAGCTCTGCTCTTAGCAATTACTTCTGCAAGACGAGTTTCAGAGCTACAGGCGCTCATGGCTGTGGAACCTTTCATCATTTTTCATCCTGATAGGGTCTCCCTGAGGACAAACCGAACATTTATGCCTAAAGTAGTGTCCAGTGTGGCTCTTAACCAAGCCATCCATCTGCCAACATTTTACCCAAATCCACAGAACAGGGGATTCTGCATTCTTTGGACGTACACAGACAGCTTAGATTCTACTTGAACAGAACCAAAGCTTTCAGGAAGACAGAGCAATTACTAGTGGCATATGCTGCAGGATCACAAGGAAAGCTTGTCTCAAAGCAGACTATTTCTAAGTGGTTAGGCCACTGCATTCATTTCTGCTACTTACACCATGGCAAGCCAGTGCTTAAGGGCATTAGGCCTCATTCCACCAGAGCTGCAGCCACCTCAGCAGCCTTTCTCAGGGGAGTACCAACCAGAGACATTTTAGAGGTGGCTACTTGGAGTTCAGTGCACACCTTTACAAAGCATTATCATCTGCCCCTCTACTCTCAATCCAGGGCAGGCTTTGCCACTGCAGTTCTACAGGCCCTCATAGTCGCTCCTACTGCTGTCTAGTTCCATCCTCCCAACCATAGCTTTGGGACCCTACCCAAATGTAATGACTACAACAGTGAAACACTAAGAACACAGTACAGTTGTGTACACGTACATAAATGTAGATGTTTGAGTGTATTCACTGTTGCAGTCCAGGTTACCCACCCGCCTTCCCCCTTTTTTCTTTTGGATCTTATCCTTCCTTCTCTGATTTATACTACCTTTGTGGTGTATTTGCTTATAGATGAAGGTAAAATTTATATTGATGTATTTCTGAATATATATATAAAGTTTGGCTACCCTTTTTGAAGGCACCTGATATCTGGGGCAAGAAAAACTGAAGAAAATGGCGCTACGTTTTTTATACCCCTGACGACCTGACGTCAGGGAAGGGGCGACAGCAGCCAACGCAGGACTCAAGACTTTGGAATTCAGGCCGGCTGAGGGCAACCTGCCAGCAGGATTACCCAAATGTAATGACTGCAACAGTGAATGCATTCGAACATCTCCATTTATGGTAAGTATACACAACTGTACTTTATGTGACCAACCCAGTCGCCCAATTAAAAAATATAAAATATCTACATCTTTATTATTATTATTATTATTATTATTATAGAATAACAAGAGACATGAGGTATTGCAGAAAGTCAAGATTAGAAACTGATAGGAGGCAAACTCAAAGAAACTTAAAAGCCTTGCTTTAGTTCAGATGCTAAGGAATCTTGTCAGGAAAAGATAAGAATCAGCACTGTAAGGTTTAAAAGAGAAGCAATAGCATTTTTTTATTAACAGATAGTGCATTATATTTTATTTACTTTTATTTTTTACATTTGTTTACTGGGATGGTCCGACTGGGACAATGCCCATTTTCAGCAGAGGCCCGGGGAGAAAGTCATCATATCAAGTAATAGAAATGACAAAAAAAATGAGTGTTAACACATTTACAGGATAAAAATTTAAAAACAAAAGTATATACATAGTATCAAATAGAACAAGACTTTAAACACTTAAGTTCAACCACATATTTGTCTATATTCATTTGTTTAAATACGTGGTTGAACTTATGTAAGCCACGGCGGCGCAACGGTAGCATTGTCGCCTCACAGCAAGAGGTTTTCCTGTTCGATTCTCGGCTGGAGTCTGCATGTCCTCCCCACGGTTGAATGGCGTTCGAAAGACATGCGTGAATGGGTGTGCCTTCGTTGAAGGTTGGGCATCGGGCTGGCACCGTAAAAATCTACTGCCAATCATTAGCGGACCAGAGTTCCGCTGTGGCGACCCCTAACCGGGAAAAGACAAAAGAAGAACAACAAACGTGGTTGAACTTATATATGTGGAGGAACATAACATTAGTTAGGAAATTAAGTAGGGAGAATCACTTAGGCAAAGTAGCGCATAATTAGTAATGCTTACATGATGAAAGTTGCAGCTAGGAATATAATTACTTATAGAGAAGTAGTGTTGTTAGAAGGGATATGTTAACAGAGTTAGTATGTACAGCCAAATTGTATAAGTACTGGTAAGTTAATAATTAACCTAGCGTGTTACCAGTGCAAAGCCAAGATTCAAATAAGTGTCTTTTGAGAGATATTTTGAAATGATTAAAATTACTTGTGGATCTAATACTATGTGGAAGGGTATTCCAATTTTTGGCAACAAAATTAGAGTAAATAGAGTTGCCTGCTGTATTGGATACTTTTGTTACTTGGAGTAAGTCTTTGTTAGATGATCGAAGATTACGAATGTTAGAATAGGGTGTAGAAGATTTTTTAGAGAAGGTACGTTGTCAGGATTGTGCATTATTTTGTGAGCCATTATTAATTGGTTATAGTTCATAACATGAGATAATGCCAACCAAGAAAGATTTTTTAGGCATTGACAGTGATGGGTTGAATGTGTGTAATTTATTGCAAATTTGTTAGTCTTATTGTAATGTGATTTTAATTTACTTAGTTCTGGCTTTTTGAGGTTGGCAAGTATGGGGGGATGCATATAAGAGTGAGGAGAGAAGGTGGGTTCTAGCTATGGCTGTTCTTGCAGCGTGTGTTAAGAATTTTTTGTTTCTATACATTGTTCCCATTTTTGATTGTGTTATAAATGTGTATGTCAAATTTTAGTCTGTTTTCAATTATGATGCCTAATAGTTTTATTTGGGAAAATCCTAGTATTATTATTGGCAATGATATAAAAGTTAGCTGGGAGGTTAGTAAGTTTAAATGTATGAAAGATATTTATTTTTTTATTTATGTAACATTTGTTTATATAAGTTTAGTTTTATTAGGGTTGAGAATGAGTTGTGAGTTTTCTACCACGTTTCAATATCAGAGAAGGCTTTTTGTGTGACTGTAAGAAGTTGAGTTATTGTGGATGCTGTACATATGATGGTTGAATCATCTGGGTATTGTATGATAGATGCTTAACAGGAGGCAGTATTAAGATCATTTATGAATACTGTGAAGAGGGGATCCTACGATTGAACCCTGAGGGACTCCCAAGTGTAACAGGAAGGAGTGGGGATAGATCTTGCTTCCATTTCACAGCTTGCTGGTGGCTAGATAGATAACTTTGAAACCAGTTAACAGCATCAGGGTTGATATTAAGATCATTCAGAGTGGACAGTAACTTCAGATGGGAAACTATATCAAATGCTTTAGATATGTCCAAAAAGACTGAAGACACTATTTTGCAATCATCTCTGAATTTATTTATAGTATTAGTGAAACTTAGAAGAGCTGTAGTAGTGCTATGATATGGTCAGAATCCATGCTGTGACGATGAGAGGAGATTATTGTTTAGAAGGTGTTTAAGAAGTTGAAAGTGGATACATCTTTCCAGAATTTTAGAAAGTGGTGAAAGTATAGCATTGAGCTGGTAGTTTGTTAGTTCTGTTGAATTGCCTCCTTTGTGTAATGGTGTAATATATGCAGTTTTCTAAATAGCTGGGACATACTGTTCTTTTATAGAGCAGTTTGTAAGTATTGACACAGGGAAGGCAATAACAGCTGCTGTTAATTTTAGATCTTCTGCTGGCAAGTTATCTGCTGCCAGTGAAGTGGGTTTCAACTTCTTTAATAGTTTTGCAATAGTTTGTTTTGGGAATGTCTGAAGTGAGAATGCATCTACAATATTGTTTGGATTGTTGGGTGTTGGCATTGTGGGAGACATGCTATTCTTAGTCAATGCTAAAACACTTTCAGTGACAAATATGTTAACTTGTTTAGCAATATTATTTGTGTTATCAGGTAAGTTGGGGTGGAGTTGTGGTTTGGCCAGGATGAAGTATGTTATTGATTGTGTTCCAGAATTTTTGTGGATTCATTCTGTATTTCCATTGTAAATTAGAATAGTAGTGTTGTTTCTCTAGTTAAATTTGGCGCTGTTTCTAAGTTGCTTGTAAATTAAATGGTTTTGGAGGGATTTATTTTTAGCCCAAATTTGCCATGTTTGTCCATTTGTTTTAGGAGGGTACGAGTCTCAGGGGTTAACCATGATGTGTAGTTGGGTTCCCTTTGTTTTAGGAGGGTATGAGTCTCATGGGTTAACCATGGTGTGTAGTTTGCTTTGACACATACTGTTCTTGGAGGTGCAAGTCTGTTTAGAATAGTAAGGAAGGTGTCATCGAAGTGCTGCACAGCAGCATGTAAGGGCAGTTGCTTAAGAGGAGTGCAGTTTATTTTTTCAAGAATATTAAGCAGAATCTGTAAGTTAAATTTTTTCTTATTACAAACTTGGTTTAAGTTGATTAGTTTAGTTTAGTAGGATTACTGTGATTCCTCAGTAAGTAGGTTCCAAAGTGGTCACTTAAGTGATTTGGGAGACACCCTGCTATTTGGTATTACTGGGGTTTATTAGTTATACACATTATATCTGTCTTTTGTAAAAGAGTGTCCCCTATCAAAACTTAAACATGAACCACATAGTTTTGGTTATCAGACCGAGAAATTGCTGACTGTTAAATCCTTACTGTTTTATGGCAATTCTTGAAGGCTGGATTTAAACCTAGCATAGAATTAACAAAATGCTATGCACCAGCAGATCTCCAACTCACATTGCTCAGATAATTCGAGTTGTGCTGCTGAGCAAAAATTATGAGTTTCAGAATCATGATGCATGACTTTCTGTAAAATATTATTTATATGACTGTGAATTTCCCATCCAAGCAGCGTAAACAGCTGGAGATGTGTGCACTACCATGTTGCACATCCATGTAACTGGTATGTACAGGATGACACACACACACACACACACACACACACACACACACACACACACACACACACACAAACACACCAGAACAAATTGGCAGATTTTTTTTTTCTTTTTAAGTTTAAAATCTTAAGTAGTCACTGTTTGACAAACATTTTGGCAGCTGTGTAAGTAGCTATCAGCCATGACATATAACAGCTAGTTTGACAGCTGTCTGACTTTAGCTGTGAGATTCTACTTTGCATGCTATGTGACAGGACAGCAATGTGCACTACACATATGCTGAACTTCTGTGATTGAAGCTGCAGTTTGGTGTGGGTGCAACTGAAGTTGTGACTTTTGTATTATACTCCATGGCAAAGAAGTACCATGACTGTATACAATCACACACAAAGATAAAAGTAATGTTTGACAGCTTACAAGCTGTCAGTGATCATGATCCATGTCACTTGCAGATAGCTTGTAAACTGACAGTCAAACTTATAAAATGTGGTACTATTAAAATACTCAAATGCACTTCAAATGAGAGCTTTCCTATAGTCAAGCACCAAAAGCATGCTCGGTATAAAGTTAGAGCGTCATCCAACTGTAAAGTGCTGTTTAAATAACTTGAAATTAGATTATAAAATGAGAAAATGCACTATATTGCCAATGACCCACTGGTTCATGGCAGTCAGGTTGTCATGCCTTGACACGGTGATGCATTTTTGTATCTTTGCATCACATTCAACATGAGTGACCACTCACTGCTCGCACTAACTGAAGTGAGAGCCTTTTAAACCTACATTCAGGCAGACTCGATCAAAAACACATTGAGTAAGCAGTGAAAACAAAAGGTAGTGGAAAAAATATAAACTCACACAGGTGAATAAAAAGAAGCCACAACAATCATTACCAACAGTCCAAACCCTCCTGGTCAGAGAACCTCCCTTTGGATGTCACAGGCCCACTACTGACAAATAATGCACAACGTACTGACTGATGACAGCAAGAAACTCACTAATGCTGTTAAGAAACAATTTCTCCTTCAGTGGTCACCAAGCCCCAGCCCAAAAATTAAGAATCTTTTCTGAAAACTTTACCATCCTGTACGCAAACATATATGTTCAGGAAATATTTGGTCAAGTACAGGACCACCTCGATTCAGCTGTCAATTACACAAAACATTCACCTATCAAATCAGAAATAAAGATCTTAAAATTGCTTGCTTTGATACATGCAGTATTAATAATAAATGGACCAATCTTGAAACATAGATGTTTTCAGAAAATCCTCGTACTCTTCATACATCAAAACCTGGTTGCAGCCCCTCTACTTTTATACAAGATAACTACTGTGTGTGTGTGTGTTTGTATGTATGTGTCAGCCAGAGATGTAGCTACCAAGTTCTTCTGCCTTTTTAAAACTGTAACAAGCAGTATAGTTTATTCACACATGGAGAGTTAGTGCACTTCAGTTTAGACTGTCTGAAATCTGCTAAGACCAATCAACATGTGTCAATTACACTTTGCACCCGGGGTGGCTGCCCCTTTCACCCCACCCTAGCTACACTTCTGACTTCTGAACAACAATTGTGGATTGCATTCATTCTCCTACTGTAAATGACAGCTGTCCTAAACTGGTACTCTTACATATCACATTAGGCGAACATAGTCACATGTGGATTGCAGCAGTTTATATCCTCCTCCCTTCTCTGTCTCTCTTTCACATAAAACACTGCAAGTAGGTTTCCTAAATGTGCACTTAAGATCACAGTGATTCTTGGTGATTTCACTATTAATGCTTTTGGAAAAACATTCTCTTCCTCTGAATGAAATGTTGCAGCAGTGTAGCCAGGCCCCTACACGGATCACTATAAGAACCAGCTCTGTCTCCATTGCTCTAGGATTCAGTTTTCTTAGGAGGCATGTTAGGTGGAAGTCAGGTATGTGAGGGACAAACTCGCTCTGAGGAGTCTTAGTAAGACAGAGCACGGAGACAAGATTGGGAAGTGCTGGACTGAATCCGATCACCCACAGGTTGAGACAGACAGAAGAAAACAACATGGCTTCAGCATTGGGTAAGTACATAACTTTTGTCTGTCTGCCTACCCAGGGTCACCGGATTCCCCTCAATTTCAGCCACTTCTCAAAAGAAGAAAAGATCTTCTTCACCTTTATGTGGAGATTCTACTTGAAGCAGATGCAGATCAAGATCATTGTGAAACTTTACTGTGATAAAGAGCAGTCTCGGTCTTTAATTGAGGTGGTAAGTGGAGGTTCTGTGTGCCTGAGTTGGTAGTTGCTTATTGCACTTATCAGAAAAAAGAGCTGAAGCTTTGCTGAAGACTCCAGAACATAAGAAAAACAATGGTTAGATTTCTGTACAGAATATGAACATCATTATATACAAAAACAAAAATGTTTTAGTGAACAAAGAACATTATTTTACCCACTTCATAGGTAGGTACTAGGCTATCGGCCCAAGGGCCTACATAAGCCTAGCCAACAAGGTTCCCTGGCTTACACCACCCAAGAAAGTTATTTTATTGTGCCACTATTGAGCAGAGACACAGAAGTGATCCCTGGGGTGTATTTCCTATTTCCCATCCACTCATCAAGATTTTTCTTGAAGAGTGCTAACGAAGAACTTTGCTTGACATAGATGGGTAGCCTGTTCCACAGTATGGGAAGTCTCTGGGACAGGAATCTATCCCTCCAGCATGTCCTGTTTATTGTTGTGATAAGGTTTAGGTCCCTAGAGCGTACACGGAGGGATTGGGATTTCTTTAGGTGTAGCATGTCCAACAGCTCTGGGTTTTACATAGGTTTATATGTTAGGCAGAGATCACCTCGGAGTAGGCGATATGCTACGGAATAAAGCTGGAGTTTTTTGAGACGGTCAGTGTAGGGCATTTGTTTGAGGCCAGTAATCCTCTGTGTGAGGTACTTCTGTGGTCTTTCCAGCTGCTGCAGATGTCTTGTGAGGTACATTCCAAATGGGGCATTGTACTCTATAATGGGTCTAATGAGTGTCGAGTAGAGGGGAACAGTGACCTCTTTTTTCCTGGATCAGAACCCTTTTATGATGAGGTGTGCCACGTAGAAGGACTTCCTGACTACTGTGGCGATGTGACTATCAAAGGAGAGACTACTGTCCACCTGGGTCCCAAGGTCTCTTATCACACATTCAGTGTTAAGTAGATTGCTGCCTAAGTGATAGTTCATGGGTACAGAGTTTTTATCAAAGGGGATGACACTGCACTTTTTGGCATTGAGCTTGAGGCCATGGCTCTGACACCAGGCATCTGTCTCAACGAGGCCCTTCTGTGGGATGTCCACATCATTTGGGGACTTGACTATGGCTCCTAGTTTGCAGTCATCTGCGAACTTCGTTAGCCTATACTTCAGAGAAGTAGATACCAAACAGGAGAGGCCTCAGGACTGAACCCTGTGGTACTCCACTTGTCACTGGTTTGAGGTCAGATTTGGAGTCTACAACTTTTACAGTGTGGGTTCTGTCAGTGAGCCAGTTGGCAACCCATCTTGTGATGTAGGGATTTATACCTAGTTTAGTGAGTTTGGCTATAATTCCAGAGTGGGGGATGGTGTCGAAAGCCTTGGCGAGGTCAAGATAGGCTGCGTGAACCACCTTACCCTCATCTACGGCTTTGGTGGCTGCCTCAAAGAAGCCGATCAGGTTCAGTAGGCATGATCTGCCTTTCACAAACCCGAACTGGGTGGGATACAGAGTTTGGAGGTTACCAATGTCTGTGTTTATGAGTTCCATGATGATACTTTCCATGGCCTTGCAGACCAGGCTCGTCAGGCTAATAGGTCGATAGTTCCCGGAATCAGTGGTGGTCCCCCTTTGGAGTGGGATAACTGTTGCTGTGCGCCATTCAGTGGGCATAGAGCCTGATGCGAGGTTATTATTGAACATGGTGCTTAAGTGGGGAGCCAGTTCATTCTGAAGTTCATGTAAAATGCAGCCTGGGATGTTGTCCGATCCCATAGATGCTGTGTTTTTGGCTTTAGAGAGTGCAGCTTTTACCTGCATAGTTGTGATTACAGGAACTCTGCATTCTTCCTGTATAGGGTCCTTTAGGGGGTGAGCGGTGGGTAAAATTAGCACTGAACCTATCTGCCAGGATATTGGCAATATCAGTTGGTTCTGTAATTTTTGTGCCGGTGTGCTGTAACTCCGAGCAGATCTGGGTGTGCCATCAAGATTCTTGACATAGCTATAAAATGCTTTGTGGTTGTCCTTAGAATTGGTGGCGATTTTGTTTTCGTAGCTTTTCTTTTTTTTTTAAAAAGGGAGCAAAAATAAAAGAAAGAACCCAAAACACTTAACTTCTGTTACATCATTTCTCATAATCAGTTTTTATCCTGTGCAGATAATGTGTTTCAGAAACCAATTATCCAGAATTTGTCTGTACAAAAATTGACCCATATCTCCCTACCTAAATTTTCCTGGCTATTTTACTAATATTGGAACCTTTGCGGTCTGCAGGATCATTTGCCACTAATCATATTTCCTGTAGGCCATTATTCAACTCTTTTAATAATTAAAGCCAAAGTCATTTAATCTCATTTTATGCAGAAAGGCATGCTGCCAATTTTTGTTTCTATATTACTGCCATTGGCTACTCAGAGGCACTTCTACTTGCTCATCTGCTCACTTAGAAGTTTTCCAGTGGTGAAAAACCAAAGCCTCTTAAACAGCTTTATCTTTTTATTTTCCTTTTTCTAACCAGTATGTTTTGGATGTCAAACTTACTTTACCACTCTGGTTGCAAGTAATTCATCTATGCCATTCTTCTTTCGGTCTTCGGTTCGCCCCACATCAATGATGCATTGGGCTACTCTTTACCATTGCTTTATATAATTCATGTTTTTTTTTTTTTAATCTGCAATCCTTGCTGCTGTTTGTTTTTTTCCATTTCTATAATTTATCATTAGTGCAAGTCTTATCTGTTAACAAATAAAAGCTTTTTGTCTATCAGCAACTGTCATTGTTTTGAATATTTCCTAAATAGTAACTTGCCAAAAATTCCTCCTGCATCTCTTCAACCAGCACTTAGAATGAACTTAATCATATTCACCCATCCTTTTATTCTGTTGCAAACTGAACCCCTCTTTCAATGAGGTTTACCCTGCTAAATCAGATGCTATAAGTTATTTAAGCACCCAGTGACTGGTGCCATATACGTAGATATTGTGGCTTTCTTCTAATGTCAATCAAGCTGTAATTTTATTGGACAGATTTATTAAAAATTATGTCCCTAATAAACAAATATTTTGTTAATTTTGATAAACTCATTAGAATTCAGTAACTGGCTCACTCTGGAATTAAAAAAAAAAAAAAACAGCCAGTAGCAGAGCCAGAGTTAGAACTGTAACACAGACAGTTACCAATGCAATCCTATTTTGACGCCTGACTCAGAGTAGTGTCTGATGTGGGTTAACCATGTTGCATGACGTACAGCACTACTGCTACTAATGATTGATATAGAGAGGAGGCCGCTGAATGTCTAGAAGTATAAACGACTGCAGAAGGACCATAACTCTGCCTTTGAACCCATGCATTTTTTGCACTGCCTTTGACATGGAATGGGGGTTATTGTTAAAGTCGTTCATTATAGTATGATGAAATATAACCTAAGAATCTGATTGTTAATTAGTGAATTAAGTAGTGTGGCATACTGACTGCTGAGCTTGGGAGACACACTGCTTATTGTGGTACTGTACCTGCTATTTTTATAACAGTTGGAGTTTCCTTTACGAGAAGGTGTGTCATAGAGGCAAATATAGATAGACTCTTAAGTCTGAAGCAGGCAGGCAAACAAGTGAAAGAGTGAAATAAAGCAAGCACACAAACCAGAAAAAGAGAAGAGAAATGCAGGTTTTTAAGTCTGACAGAGGTAGGAAAACCAAACAGAGACGACTCTTCATGATAACTGTTAATGATTAGCTGTCTCCAGAAGTTTATCATGGCTACTGCTTTTTGAGAGAGTCAGATTTTCCTGATCTCTGGGTCTAAAGAGCAGACTCCAGAGAACTGTGTATGAATGGTGAAAGTAGTTTGGAAAGTAGCCCTGAAATCTGAATGCCCTGTAAAGGGAAAAATGTAATGGAATTACCTCTGCTTGTATGGTAAAGTATGTTGAAGGGAAAGTACTGCTTTATGCAAGTACCTCTTATTTTAGTCGCCAGCTTTAGGGAAAAAATACATAGTTAGTATGAATGAATACAGAAATTCTGTTGCCTGAAAAGGAGGAGCATTGTTCTGACCTTTGGAAAGAATATATAGCCACTGTTTTAAGCAGACTGGATTTTGCGGGGTACCATTTTTCAAGAACATCTGCTAAAGAAGTAGTTGGTTAAACAAACAGTATCTTCATGAATGAGTTTCTTTTCTGTTACTCCCCGTAATTTTTGCAGGAAAGTAATTTTATGTTCATCCTTTAATTTTCAACTTAAAACTGAAAAGGTGGTTTCAAAGACTATTTTTGTTACTGCATGTGCTGCAAATTGCTGTAATGGAGCTTTAACTGGACAATGAGGCAAGCAGCTGTTCTCGAACTGTGACAGTTATTCTGTACCCCTTCCTGCCATTCATCCTTACACATATTAGCATGCTATATACTGTGGCAGTTTCCCTCTGTTTCTCTTGTTCCCAAGACTGGAAATGTTCCCCGTGAGAACAAAGCTGATAACAGACAAATGTGCAGAATGTTTTATGTGTAGAAGTCCTTGAATTTTGTATCCATAAATCATACAAGTATTTTAGTTCTTTGAGTCTGAGAGGCTGTAATCTCTTAACTGTAGCAACAAGTATGTTCTTATACATCAGACCTGAGACTTATCTCAGCATTGATAAGTGATTTGAAGTTCCAATATTGGGCCTGTCTCAGTAGTGAGGAATCATTATTCACCAAATGGGAAGTAGGCGATAACAGATGATTTTAAAGATCAAGTACAAACCGTCAAATGGATGTAACAGGAACACTTATTCTCCCAATCTCTTTTTTTTGTGGCTGAGATCACGAACGTATCATAAAAGAATACTTTTTATTAGTCTTTCAAGGAAATTTTAAGTTTTAAAATTCCCACAATTTCCAGATACTGGAGCTTGTATGCTTATCGGTGTACTTATTCAATTAGTATGTCCATTAGGATGTACTAACATCTTTATGGAAACGCATCTTAATTATTTAATTGAAAAATTGCCACATAATTGTACGCAGTTAACAGTTTGACAGAAAACTAAGTACTTTAAAAAAATATTTAACATATTGTAGTTCACTGCTGTTTCACTTATTTTTTTGGGGGGGGGGCACTGGGGCTTCTGATCGCTGATAGAAAGATTAACTACCCTCTTTATGGCCAGAAAAAGGCAATATCAGTGTGATCTAAACGTCATTCTGGAGAGACTGTACGGCACAAATTTAATTTTCAGTTTCAGGTGTTCACAGAACTTTTAAAACTTACATTTTTGATGAAAGCCTAATAAAAGGGATTTTCTTTTACAAAAAGTTAGTGATCGCACCAGAAAGATACAATCAGGAGGACAGCAAGTTACTCCTCTCTGCATTTTTATTGCTGTAAATACTCTAGATGCCATCCGTAATGCTACAAAAAATAGGAGAATTTAAGTACAGGTGAGAAGCTGTTTTAAAGTTTGACACACCTCCATCAGTGAAGGGAAAAGTTGCCCACCAGCATTCAGAGGCACCCGCAATTCTTCTCTGCCTCTTTACTACTATAAAAACTTTAAGCAATTGTACCATTGTTTTTTGTATCATGTTTCACAGAGCTTGAATAATAAGAACATTGCCACAGCCAAGACTGCATATACAGAGGGCATACATTGCTTATCTGAGATTTTACTTATGTAATCTCCACCTGTTTGGGCTGCCTTCATGTTTTAGCATCCACGAGCACCCAGTGATACATCAGTGCAGTTGTAATGCTCCCACTCTGCAGGATTTGCCTTATCACTAGTTTACAGTGGTGTATCTTCCCTTTTAGTTTCTTTTTTGCAGCCACAGCAAAACTGTGCTGTAGGCCATTTTTTTTTTTTTTTTTGTTGGGCTGAGTGTGCAGAATCACTGGGTTTGAGAAGGCCCAGAATGATTCTCTCTCACAAAAGTGGGAGGTGTGACTCAGAACCTCCAGGCCCATTTTGATATTCAAGCACTGTTTAGCACTATTTTAGTTTGCCTTCCTTCCCACAATACCTGATTATACTATTTTAAATTCTGACCAATTCAACACCCCCTCTCACTCTGCTAGCTTTAACTGCCTTAATCCTTTCAGTTTGGGTGCATGGCTTGGATGTGGCTCTCCCCTGTAGTTGCTACTGTTAGGGTAAATATATTATTTAATTATAATGCTTAAACTGCTTTAAACATCTTTAATACTCTATTTACAATTTCTGCAGTAAATTGCATAGCTAAAGAACGTAATTTAAATCATCACTCTGTGCAAAGTATCCATTATTCTCCATATTACATTGTATCATTGCTGTCTGTTCTAATGTGCTGATTCCTTTAAAACTGAGTTTTGTTATTTAGTCGACTGTTTTATAACAATGTATGCCAAAATTTAGCAGAGGAGTCAGGTTTTGACATTGTTTATACTTCAGGACTCGACTGTTCAGTTTATAGTGGTGTTCATTGTTGACCGAATGCATAGTGTTTTAAACAGTTCTTGATGTTATGCAGTATCCATCATACTGCTGCAGTTTACTTTTGTTGGGTTAGGTGTGCAGAATCACTGGGTTTTATAAGGCCCAAACTGATTGCCTCCCACTAATGTAGGAAGTGATGCCCACTTCGCTCCTCAAACCCCCCCCCCGATCCACACATTTTATTCCACTGCTCTTTTCCCACCTTTTAATGACAGCACAAACCTGTGTAAATGCATACTACATTACCAAGACAATTTCCACACAGTCACCACCCCATACCTTTCATCATAAAAGTGTTACTCAGTATCCTACCTGAAAGAGCACTCATCTAGAGCCCTCCAGAATACAGGAGAACTAGCCGTCTCCCACTTCTGCTAGGAGTCTGAATATCCCTCCAAGACACTTCTCGGACAAGATTTGCCCATTCCAGTTATTACACTTCTCAGGAAAGTTTAAACCAAGAGTAGACATTAATAAAGCAAGAACATACTGGATTATACAAACCAAGAACCACAACAAATAAACTAGTAAACCCATTGCAGTACAGCACAAATAGAAACACCGGTCAGCCAACAATTATCACACTAAAAACTTTAATAAAAACTTAAGCACTTTTCTTCAAAACTATTAAAACACATGCCACCAACATTTTAAATATTCCAGATTTAAAATCACATGACTAAACCATAATTAAATCAATTACTAAATGTCAAGATGTTTTACTTGTAATACAGAATTTAAAGACCAAGTTTCATTCAGCCCAAGATGTGCTGTTGCATATAACCTTAACTCTGCCATTGTAACTCACATAAATGCAAATGTATATCAACTATTTTTCCTTGGGGGGGGGGGGTCCTTCTTAATGTGGTCTATCACTGCAAAAATAAATTTCTGGGTGTCAAATAACATAATATGTTTATATAAAGCACTAGTTGATTTGTTTTTCCTTATGTCTAATATGTGCTCATATATACGTTCTTTTAGTTTTCTAGATGTTTTACCCACATAAAAGGCTGAACATACCATACACTGGGCCAAATAAACAACATTTTTGATTCACAATTGTAATGTCCATACACAAAATATTTACGTCCCCTAATGTTAAAATTACATCCACCAATAATATATTTGCATTGTGAACAACATCCACATCGTTAGTACCAGATTTTTCTGACAACATTCTTTTTTGTTCCTGTTATTTTCCAGAAAAAAAATTAATGAAAGATCCTTCCTATAAGTAAAAGTAAGCTTCTTACCAAATTTTTGAATCAGCTTTGGATCCAGAAAGAATAAATTCCAATTTCTCATAATACATTCCTCTATGTCATAACTGTCCAACGAATATATAGAAATAAAGGAAATTTTATTATACTCCATCCTACAATTAGGTGATCTATAAATTTCAGACCCTTGATTCAGAATAGGTAAACATATCCCCTGTGTCCTTTTGGCTGTTACTTCGTCTTTTATTTCCTTTAAAAAATCAGTTATTTTTGACAATGGTAGTTTACAAGCCAGCAGTTCGAGATTTTCTGAAGAGTGGGACTTTATTCATGTTAAGAGTAGTCCTGAGTACCCACAGTCAAATGGTTTAGCAGAACATTCACCAATGACTGTCCCTGTTGCTAAACCCAGTCCTAACTGCTACATTACAAGATCAGGTCACATTTAAAGACCATGTTCCAGATGCACGGCAACTTGGAGCATGAATGTTTTATTTATTATTGTCTGTATAATTTGCATGCCTATTCAGATGTCATTATCATTGCAAGACAGTTCAGTAAAGAGGGAGGATGTAGATCAGACTGTGTATGTACCTTTAAGAAGCTTTCCAGTGAGCTACAACGTGTGTATAAGTACTGAGCATGCACAAGCAAGACTGCCATTTTGAAGTGAGCTGCAGAGGTGTAAGCATGTATGTATGTGTAGTGGTCAGTCAGTTATTTTATATTTTATGTTACTGCTATCAATCCTGATGTATTTGTATGTAAAAAAGTATATAAATGAACACCAACGCCTCTTCGTCTTAACTAGCTACACAAGACAAGCGACATATGTGTTGGCTGCATTTATTTTTTTCTGTAAATAGTTTATGACAGAAAGAGGGCAGCACAAGTGGTCTAGTTTCCTTACTGGTAAAAGAAACAAAAATAACTGCTACATCAACTCATCTACAAACCTGCAGAATACCCTTCTCAAGCCACATCCCTTATACCTTACACACCCAGCCGCTCCCTCAGATCCGAGAGCCAAAACCTCTTACAAGTGCACAAACCCTCACATCCCCCTGGCCAGTTACAACTATCTTACACCATAGCCAAACTGTGGAACTCTCTTCCCCCCTCCACTACGCACTATACCAAGCCATAGCAACTTCAAATCCGCCCTGCACTCCCATCTGTCCCCCAAATGGGAATGTCCTTCTCTTGCTCCTACCTAACCTAAACACCCCCTCTACTCTTAGACCCATGACCTCTCTTTATAATGATGTAGGATCAGTATGCTATTCCTGCAATAGAACATCCGATTTCCTCTGGTAATGGTTATCCCCCTTTCTCATTGGTATTCTATATGGTATAAGTCTAATAAATTGCACTCTATATGCATTAACACCTCACTATGCTTAAATGACCTTTCTAATTCAATAAGTAGCCCACATACTATTCTTTACTAGGAATGCTTAAATAATTCTAACTTAATCTTAAAAATAATCTTATCTTATGTGTCGTATCTTTCCAAAGTTGCTCAAATGTCTGAAAATTGATTTTCATATTCTATTTTCCTATCTAATATGTAACTTTATATTCTTCTGTAAGAAATGTTTTCCAATAATGCCTTTTGCTTATTCTATATCCTTTACTACTGTAATTTTCAACAATGTAACCTCTTTTGTCATGAATGTATCTACTTATGGAGCTTTTCTCCCCGGGCCTCCACTAAAAATGGGTTGCTCTGACCCAGTGGACTCTCCTGGTCAACAAATTCAAATAAATAAACAATAAATGTATATAACTGCCACACAGACATAACACTTAAGTAAATAAACAATTATTACAATAAATCCTTATTTTTCCTAATGTATTATATAATCAGCCATGTTGAGAAAGTTTGCACAAGGAAATTCCAAGGTTTTAACCTCATTTATTTCATTATTGTACCGTTGAATTTTCTGGTCACAACATTTTCTTGGTGTGGTTGGTTATTTGGTTTTGATCTGAGTTTTACACACTAAACTGGTGGTCTGGAGATTTGGCATCCTGAAGTTAAAGTTGTGTCATCTTTGTTAATTATTAACAAATGAACACCTTTTTGATCAAGATGTTTCCTGCCTTTGGTAATTAAAACAGGAAGGGATCATTCGACATATCACTGTATTTATAGTTGAGGTATCCTGTCATAGTTTTTCTCTTATCTTTTCTAATACGGCATGTGGTGCTTCTAGCTCTGGGAAGTATTTTCTCTCCATCAGTCCAAATGAAACCTGAACATTTTTAATAAATCCCTCCTTGTATTGCAGCTTTTTCCCACACTGATGCCACTATAACATTAGCAAAAGGATAGCATGTGGATGCATCCATATTCTTTAGCAGACACACCAACACTCATTTCAGGGGTGCAGCCGTTAAAGTCCACAGACACTTTCCTGTACTATCCCTACAGTGACATACCAGAGTGTGTCTTACTGAAACTTTACAAATCTTTTTCTTAAGAAATGCTTTTCATAACATATTTGTGATACTTCAGAAAATGCATCATGATGCTTAAGATATCAAGTGTATATTTTATATGTATGTATGTATGGATCTGTGTGTGTGTGTGTATATATATATATATATATATATATATATATATATATATATATATACACACGTGTGTACACTTTAGGTTTGACTGTGGTTTTGAGTACAGGCATTTTTTAAGTCACATCTGTAATCTGTACAGATTGGCAGATGTTTTTTGGCAGGAAACAGTTTATTAATAGCAGGTGGTTTAAATGGCATTTTAGATGTGAACTCTTTCATTTAAAACATAATTATATCTGTTTCTGTGAGACTATTCTTTCTGTGAATGAGCACATTTTTATCTGAACTAAGTTCTTATATATAGCATATATATATATATATATATATATATATATATATATATATATATATATATATATATAAAATGCTGACTTTTTCATTTTTAGATTTTAATTTCACTGATAAAAGTTGGAATAATGACATTTATGTGCACCTCTTTCAGAAAGACTGTACACATTTGACATACAGGAAGTGCAAGTCTGTTCTAGATCTGATTTATTTATTTTTATTTGCTGCCTGACCTGTTATGCTTTTTTGTATCAGTGCTTCATCTGTGTGTTTATTTGTGATAGGAAAAGTTGTTTGCCTGAAATGAGCTATTTAATATCAGGTTAATTTTATGCCTGGTCTTCAGATTAATTTTGTTCCCAAGTCTTAAGCATATGCTTACTGATGCACACACATTGATGCAGTTTAACCACAAGCTGTACATGCTTAGGCAAAAGAGCTAAACAGATTAAAACAAAATGCTGCATTTTTCAAATGGCGGTCAGTAAGCTTTTCATAGGCTGAGCATTTCCATTTATGCTGTGCTGACAAGCACAAAAAAGGACAAAACATGTCATGTCTACTGCTGATGGAATCTGACTTTATTGACATGTATTAATAAAAACCTGTAAAAACAGCTAAAGGGTCATTGTTCATTCAAAAGCCATTGAATTAGAGTACTTATATATTTAAAGAGAAATTTGCAGGTCTCCCATGATGCCCTCATTAAATGAGGTTTATTTATTTGACATTTGTTTACCATTAAATGAGGTTTATAGTGTTTTTTTTTTCAAACAGCACTTTGTTTGCCATGGTCACTCTGATCTGTTACTGTATACATTTGCTATGAGACTCATTTGCTATTTAGTTAAACCTTATTATTTGGGATGTTCCCCTACTCTGATAGATATAAGGTTTATCATAAATTGAATGTTTCAAATAGTAGTAGGATAAACTTTGTGAAATCTGGTGTTAACGGTTTGAATGAATGAGTTAATAAAGCCATTTAAAATAATTTAAATATTACTGTAAATTCAAAGGCAATCGTGTGGAAACTTGTATGATCTTAGGGAGGTCTTTTCATTTTTACTTACAGCTGGCATGTCTGTTTATAGTGTTTTACCACAGTACTTTAATAAACAGAGAGGATTTTAAATGTCTTGTGCACACATGACATGGCACACTGGGTTGTTCTGGCCTGATACTCAGTACATCTGGTTGGTGAGTTTTGCTTTCTCCTGTTAGGTTTACTGCGTTAGATGTCTTGTAGAGTATTGCCATCTACTGCCTGAGCTCAGTACTGCAGCTATGAAGTAACAAGGCCCCTTTTTTCCTTTTTATTAGATTTCAAGCTTAATTTATACAGATTTTAAAACTTGTTTGGTAATGGTAACAATGTATTTCAGCTTCACAAAAGCGTACTGTAAAAGTGTATGTTGTGCTGACAGTTGTTTTATAAACATATTTTGTTTTGCTTTCTGCTTCAGGCTCTCAGCATACCTCTCAACCTGTGAGCACAAGAAATCTAGATAAAGCCTAAAATAATGGGGCACAAATGCCCAAAAATTGGATCAGATTTTAAGTATTGCTCTTGTAAACTTAGAAATTTCCTAAAATAATGGGTTCATGTTGGCATGGATTTTCTGAATGATATGAATTCTCAAACTTATGTCATTATATAGTGACCTCAGTCCTCTGTAATTTGCCAAAAAAAAAAACATTTTTTGAGGAACAGACCAAAAATATGAAGCAACACTACAGAAAGTTGAGAGGTAGGACTCTCAGTGTTCTATCTACAGAATGTGGAACTACCTCTCATAATGAGGAACTAATGGGCACAATGTGGAACAACTACCTCTTATAATGAGGAACCAATGAGCACAATGTGGAACACTACCTCTCATCATGAGGAACCAATGGGCACAATGTGGAACAACTACCTCTCATAATGAGGAACTAATGGGCACAATGTTGAACACTACCTCTGACAATGAGGAACCAGTGGACACAATGTGGAACAACTACCTCTCATCATGAGGAACAAGTGGGCACAGTGTGGAGCACTACCTCTCATGATGAGGAACCAATGGGCACAATGTGTAACACTACCTCTCATCATGAGAAACGAATGGGCACAATGTGGAATACTACCTCTCATCATGAGGAACCAATGGGCACAATGTGGAACACTACCTCTCATCATGAGGAACCAATGGGCACAATGTGGAACACTACCTCTCATCATGAGGAACCAATTGGCACAATGTGGAACAACTACCTCTCATAATGAGGAACCAATGGGCACAGTGTGGAACCACTACCTCTCATAATGAGGAACTAATGGGCACAATGTGTAACACTACCTCTCATCATGAGGAACCAATGGGCACAGTGTGGAACACTACCTACCATCATGAGGAACCAATGGGCACAATGTGAAACACTACCTCTCATAATGAGGAACCAATGGGCACAGTGTGGAACAACTACCTCTCATAATGAGGAACCAATGGGCACAGTGTGGAACCACTACCTCTCATAATGAGGAACTAATGGGCACAATGTGTAACACTACCTCTCATCATGAGGAACCAATGGGCACAGTGTGGAACACTACCTACCATCATGAGGAACCAATGGGCACAATGTGAAACACTACCTCTCATAATGAGGAACCAATGGGCACAGTGTGGAACAACTACCTCTCATAATGAGGAACCAATGGGCACAGTGTGGAACAACTACTTCTCATAATGAGGAACTAATGGGCACAATGTGGAACACTACCTCTCATCATGAGGAACCAATGGGCACAATGTGGAACACTACCTCTCATCATGAGGAACCAATAGGCACAATGTGGAACACTACCTCTAACAATGAGGAACCAGTGGGCACAATGTGGAACACTACCTCTAACAATGAGGAACCAGTGGGCACAATGTGGCACACTACCTCTAACAATGAGGAACCAGTGGGCACAATGTGGAACAACTACCTCTCATCATGAGGAACAAGTGGGCACAGTGTGGAACACTACCTCTGATGATGAGGAACCAGTGGGCACAATGTGTAACACTACCTCTCATCATGAGGAATGAATGGGCACAATGTGTAACACTACCTCTCATCATGAGGAACCAATGGGCACAATGTGGAACACTACCTCTCATCATGAGGAACCAATGGGCACAATGTGGAACACTACCTCTCATCATGAGGAACCAATGGGCACAGTGTGGAACACTACCTCTCATAATGAGGAACCAGTGGGCACAATGTGGAACACTACCTCTCATAATGAGGAACCAGTGGGCACAATGTGGAACAACTACCTCTAATAATGAGGAACTAATGGGCACAATGTGGAACACTACCTCTCATAATGAGGAACCAATGGACACAATGTGGAACAACTACCTCTCATAATGAGGAACCAATGGGCACAATGTGGAACAACTACCTCTCATAATGAGGAACTAGTGGGCACAGTGTGGAACACTACCTCTCATGAGGAATCAATGGGCACAATGTGGAACAACTACCTCTCATAATGAGGAACCAATGGGCACAATGTGGAACAACTACCTCTCATAATGAGGAACCAATGGGCACAATGTGGAACACTACCTCTCATGAGGAATCAATGGGCACAATGTGGAACAACTACCTCTCATAATGAGGAACCAATGGGCACAATGTGGAACAACTACCTCTCATAATGAGGAACTAGTGGGCACAATGTGGAACACTACTTATCATCATGAGGAACCAATGGGCACAATGTGGAACAACTACCTCTCATAATGAGGAACTAGTGGGCACAATGTGGAACACTACTTATCATCACGAGGAACCAGTGGGCACAATGTGAAACACTACCTCTCATAATGAGGAACCAACTGGCATAATGTGGAACACTACCTCTCATCATGAGGAACCAATGGGCACAGTGGGGAACACTACCTCTAACAATGAGGAACCAGTGGGCACAATGTGGAACACTACCTCTAACAATGAGGAACCAGTGGACACAATGTGGAACAACTACCTCTCATCATGAGGAACAAGTGGGCACAGTGTGGAACACTACCTCTAATGATGAGGAACCAATGGGCACAATGTGTAACACTACCTCTCATCATGAGAAACGAATGGGCACAATGTGGAATGCTACCTCTCATCATGAGGAACCAATGGGCACAATGTGGAACACTACCTCTCATCATGAGGAACCAATGGGTACAATGTGGAACACTACCTCTCATCATGAGGAACCAATGGGCACAGTATGGAACACTACCTCTCATAATGAGGAACCAGTGGGCACAATGTGGAACACTACCTCTCATAATGAGGAACTAATGGGCACAATGTGGAACACTACCTCTCATGAGGAACCAATGGGCACAATGTGGAACACTACCTCTCATAATGAGGAACCAATGGGCACAATGTGGAACACTACCTCTCATAATGAGGAACTAATGGGCACAATGTGGAACACTACCTCTCATGAGGAACCAATGGGCACAATGTGGAACACTACCTCTCATAATGAGGAACGAATGGGCACAATGTGGAACACTACCTCTCATAATGAGGAACCAATGGGTACAATGTGGAACAACTACCTCTCATAATGAGGAACCAGTGGGCACAATGTGGAACACTACCTATCATCATGAGGAACCAATGGGCACAATGTGAAACACTATCTCTCATAATGAGGAACCAATGGGCACAATGTGGAACACTACCTCTCATAATGAGGAACCAATGGGCACAATGTGGAACAACTACCTCTCATAATGAGGAACCAATGGGCACAATGTGGAACACTACCTCTCATCATGAGGAACCAATGGGCACAATGTGGAACACTACATCTCATCATGAGGAACCAATGGGCACAATGTGGAACACTACAAGGAACCAGTGGGCACAATGTGGAACACTACCTCTCATCATGAGGAACCAGTGGGTACAATGTGGAACACTACCTCTCATAATGAGGAACCAATGGGCACAATGTGGAACACTACTTCTAACAATGAGGAACCAGTGGGCACAATGTGGAACAACTACCTCTCATTATGAGGAACAAGTGGGCACAGTGTGGAACACTACCTCTCATGATGAGGAACCAATGGGCACAATGTGGAACAGTACCTCTCATCATGAGGAACCAATGGGCACAATGTGGAACACTACCTCTCATGAAGAACCAATGGGCACAATGTGGAACACTACCTCTCATAATGAGGAACCAATGGGCACAATGTGGAACACTACCTCTCATAATGAGGAACCAATGGGCACAATGTGGAACAACTACCTCTCATAATGAGGAACCAATGGGCACAATGTGGAACACTACCTATCATCATGAGGAACCAATGGGCACAATGTGAAACACTACCTCTCATAATGAGGAACCAATGGGCACAATGTGGAACACTACCTCTCATAATGAGGAACCAATGGGCACAGTGTGGAACAACTACCCCTCATAATGAGGAACCAATGGGCACAATGTGGAACACTAAGAGGAACCAGTGGGCACAATGTGGAACACTACCTCTCATCATGAGGAACCAGTGGGCACAATGTGGAACACTACCTCTCATAATCAGGAACCAATGGGCACAATGTGGAACACTACCTCTAACAATGAGGAACCAGTGGGTACAATGTGGAACACTACCTCTAACAATGAGGAACCAGTGGGCACAATGTGGAACAACTACCTCTCATAATGAGGAACCAATTGGCATAATGTGGAACACTACCTCTCATCATGAGGAACCAATGGGCACAATGTGGAACACTACCTCTAACAATGAGGAACCAGTGGGCACAATGTGGAACACTGCTTTTCATAATGAGGAACCAATGGGCGCAATGTGGAGCACATACTTACAGCTGACAGACAAATTCAACTAGGAAACTCACAAGATGGTTAAATGTGTTACTTTATACTTATAAAAAGTTCTTTTGATGAATTAGTATGATTCAATATTGTTTAGCATGGATACCAGTTAAAAAATTCTTAACACTGAAACAGAACCTTTCAGTGTGGAATAATGAGGAACATGTACTTTTTAAGACCCAACATGAGAAACATTTCTCATAATGAGGTATACTTGAGAGGTATGCTTCATACATGCATGCTGCACTGTTCAATATAACAGTATATACAAAGATTCATGTAATTTCTATTTCTGAGGAGTGTATTGCTAAGAACGAGGTACCAGCACCCCTTATAAATGGAATTAATGCAGAACGTTTTGTCTACTCATTTACCTTTCTAAGCAAAAAAAAAAAAAATCTGGAATATGCACTCAGAAAAATAGCACAACTACAGATGTGATAAAGCTTAGGAGGTCACTGGTTTTCTCTACTAGCATTTGCAGTGGGACCAGTGTTCCTTACATTCGCTGCTATTTTAAGTGACATTCATTCAGATTTTAGCCATTCTGAAGGTACCACACAAGCTGACAAAACAATTGATAGTGTAGAGCATACTGTTCCAATTGCTGTGTGTCGCAGTACCTTTCAGTGATTCATATTTCAGCAGAAGACCATTTCTCTGAACATGCAAAAAAAATATCTAAAACAGTGTGTTAAGTGGGGGAAGGGGCAAAACCCTTACTTAGAACAACCTATTTTGTAGTCACATGAATTCAGGTGCACAGTCCTTTATTCCAGGATACAGTGCCAATTGTACATTCACATAACCCCATTTTCTGCTGCCAGATTCTGCATAACACAAATCTAGAACTGGCTGAGGTCCTAGCTACACCCAGTAAAATGAACTGTCAAATTTTATCTAATTTTAGAACCTTGTCTGTGACCCCTTCAGGGGATGCAGAATACCTTAACCAGGTAGAAAATGTAACCATCACCCTACATTCATTTCTTATGGGGGATTTTACAATCTGCACATAACCTGTCAACTGTTTACTACCAACAGTAAACATGCCCAGAGATTTCTTGACTTTGTAAATGCAAATGCATTTGACCAAATTGCCACCCTGACCACCAGAGTTGTTAATTTCTAGATCTTGCCTTGTGAAGTTCCCACTGATTGCTCCCCTTTGCTTGTTACCCTTCTTTAGTCAAACTTGACCATCTTGATTTGACCTTCTACCTGACATCCTGCTGCACAACCTCTAACTCCTTTACATTCAGGTATTATTATTATTAGTTCTCGCACTCAGACTGACAGACAAGTTAATCGATTTTCAAAGCCCAGCTTAAAGATTAGCTAAACAATACCTGGCATTTAAATGATTCACACCCAGATGACCTAACCTAGATAATTGTCACATCTGCATGCCTACTTGTCTCAGAATATCCTTGAAAGACTTGTGTAGCGAATATTTCTATCCCTCTCCTCTCCTTCCTTGCCATTTACTTTGTATACTCCTCCTTCCCCACCCAGCTCTTGCTTTTTCCTTCCTTCGCACTTCCCATATCCACTAACTAACCTCCGTAGGGATTGCCCTTCCAGTATACTACAGTTTACTCCTCCTTATTCTTATTTTTCTTTTGATAAATACTTTTAATTCCTAAGAATAGATTGCCTTTCTGCTCGCACCATGAGTGTATAAACAATATTCGTACCTAGCAGTTACCATATCTATACTTGTTACTGCAATTCTGCCACACAAACTGAATTAATGATATGTGAAACAATTCTAAAATCTGTGTTACAATTTCATGTAAGGATATTTGGTGATAGTTGTACTTTCATGCAAATGCATAATCTGTTTAACAATATGTTAAACAACTCTATTTCTAAGATACAGTTTTACAATGTTCATGAATATTTATTTTATGTGAAACATTTCTGTATGTTATGCTGTAAATTTAAATAAAAATATTAGTTCTGTCGAGCTTTTCTCCTGGCCTTCTGCTGAAAATGGACTTTCCCAGTCAACAAAATCAAATAAATAAATGTTTATATGGAGGTATGTTTTGGTGGGCAGTGGAGGGGAGGGATTGATGGCTGAGTAGAGAAAACAAAATTACAGTTGAATTTGTTATCTAGGATGCTGATGGTAGCCTTAGGGTCAGAATAAATTATATGGTTAGATACCAATACAGAATGCTACTGAATGTTATGCCTGAGTCTTTGATATAAAGAAGGCTTTGTGATTTTATTTATTTGACATTTGTTTACCAGGAAAGTCCGACTGGGTATGAGCCCATTTTCAGTGGAGGCCTGGGGAGAAAAACTCCACAGTACACATTAAACAGATTAAAAAATTGAACAGTAGTTACAAATATTAAGACAATAACAAAGTAGTACAATATGTAAAATACAATAAAAGAAAAATAAGCAAAATATAAAAGCAAGCAATAAAGTTGACCATACATTATATACAAGATAGAAGAGAGTTCCTAATATGCATGTTACATAATGAAGCATGAAAAATGTATAACAGAATAAGTATTTATCATCTTTGGATTTTGGTGGATTTTGCCACTTTTAGTTTTAAGGTAACCTCACAGGTTTTAATGGAGCCTGTGAGAGTTTTGTTAACCTGTTTTATGTCGCTTTTGTGGAAAAGGACAGTTTTTGGGAATAGGGCAAGTATTCTTCCTGCTGTTCAACTTTTATGTATGGATTCCATCATAACGGTTTATTCCTGAACTTTCCCATTTTATTTCCATCATGTTTATTTAACTGCCAGTAGAAATCAGAGGTATATCCAGCAGCTTTGGTATGGGGATCAATCCGATGGGAGCCTTAAAATTTCTCACTGGAGTCAGAAAATGGCAAAAGTTTAGTTCTACAGTAATCCCTAAATGTAGCAGGGTTAATGGGAGGAGCGGTATTAGTACTTGGAAGGGTAATAACAGCCTGGCATTCAGACTTACAAGAGAAGAGGAGGAGGGGACAGTCGGACGGATGCAAGCATACACGGTATTATTAAGATGAAAGCAACAAGATTTGCATCTGTAGATGGAAGGAATACAGTTTGGTCTAGATAATCGCCATTCACAAAAACCAGTAAGCACCGTGCATGCCTGTATACTGGGTTTAATAAATATCTTTTCTGGTTGATTTGGGTATATATATATATATATATATATATATATATATCATGATAAACAGAAGAAATGGAAGGGATCTATAATTCAGAAGAATATGATACTTATTTTTCTTAATGGTGACCAGGTCCCTGGCAGATTCTAGGCTGGTATAACATGGAATTTGGCATGAGATGATGGAGTGAAGTATAGCCATGTAAACACCCCCAGAGATCCCAGTCAGTCAGAATGAATGGTAAATGTTGAACCCAAGTATAGAGGGAGTGATATAAATACACTGAAACCGTGTTTTGTTAACTATGCTGGTATGAACTTATTCAGGCTTAGGAAGGCCTCAGTCTTGGGTATTTTCTTATTTTAAATGTCTCTCATTAAACAGTACCTTCTTGATGTAGGCTGAATTGGAGTTCGCTAAGTTGGTATCTAGGGAGGCTGCAAAGATTAGCCAGCATACCCGTCAACTGTCCAGATTTTCACAGACTGTCTAGATTTTTGCCCTCATATTTTTTGGTTTGTTCCTCATAAAATGTCTGGTTTTCTACATTTTCGTGACAAATCAGTGAGGATTGGATTCAGCAAATAATGACAAGTATTTGAGTTTGACTTCATGTCCTTCAGAAAATGCATGAAAACACAAGACCTTTTATACTAGCAACTTTTTAAGTTTATAAGATTAATATTTAAAATCTGTCCCTATTTTTAGAGCTTTGTCCCCCCATTATTTTTGGCTTTGTCCAGGTATTTTATGCTAAGAGATTAAGAGCTATTTTAGCCAGTAAATGGAAGTCCTTGGGAAACAGGTACAAGTCATCCCTGCCAAAGCAGGTTGGCTTGTTAACCATCATCTTTCATGGTGATGCACACTTGATCTCTATTGCATACAACCAGTTAATAGTTAAAACAAAAAATTATGTCTTTGCACTGTGGCACTATGTGTGGTGCTGGCAGAATACTGTGTAAGACTAGTGTTTTACCTCCCTTTGACAAATGCATGGAAATACCCATCATATCTGTCTGCATCAGCCCCTAGGATGAAGCACATGCAGTGGCGGCTCATGCCATCGGACTGCAGGGCTGCAGCCCTCCCAGCTGTGGAAAGAAAAGGAAAGAAGTTGAAAAAATATTTATTTTTGTATTCTACCTTTACATTATGTATACTAGCTGGCTGTTGCTTAGCTGCGAGTCCGACTGACTAGCTCTTTGTCCTGGAATTTGAAGTCTGCATGCTCAGCGAGTTCTGCGTTAAAAAAAAAAAAAAAAAAAGAATAGTTTCTGTAAATCCAGACTGCTGTAAAAGCAGTCCGGATTAAGGGGAGAAGGCATTAGTGTGTGATGCCCAGAAGTCTATGCTGTTTGGAACTGCTAAACTGGAAGGAGATCGGACTGCCACGTCCGCAGTCACGTAGGTGACTTGGATGACTGGATGGCTGCTGATTGGTTCTCGCTCTCCAGCGGGAGAAACAGCCAGTAGCAATAGCAGCAGATAGTACTTTCATTTTGGTTAGACCACGGAGTTCATAACTTTGATCGGGGATTGGATCGGAAAAATGATATCTTCAAGACTTCAAATAAATGCTTACTGACTGGTACCCAAACACTCTGACGATCTGGGATAAATCTTAAGTTTTACAAGTGCAGCTTTAAGAATTAATATAAAAACTAATAGTAACTTTACTTCTGCACACTTAGTTAATGTAGAGATAAATGTTTATTGTGTGACTAATGATATCCATATGTTTGCTTTTGACAAAAGTACCTGACGCATAGGAAACTGGCACAGAGTTGCAGATAATGCTTTTATTAATGGCTGGATGTTTGGTAGACTTGCGTTGTTAGACTTGTTAATTAACTAGTAGCAACGATGCCCCCTTATACTTCAAGCCCAGAAAAACATTTTTACAGCAGATAAGGACAGCTTCATCCAACTGATGTGCCTATTTCAGTACGTAATGGATAAGATGCAAACCCTGCTGAAGTCAAGCAATATTTTACTTGTTTTTATCTGCTCTATAGACACACACAAACACACACACACACCTGTCTATCTATCTATATATCAGCGTCGGGTGAAGCTCATCACACCGATAGAAGACGATGCTTGTTTTGGTGTCTTTGCCCATAGGTTTAAGGCACAAAAGAAGTTTAATATAAACTATGCTAGCTAGCTTGCTAAATAAATAAATAGAGATGACTGCCCGGACTGACGTGTTGAACTTTTTTATGTGGAGCAGAGCTGGGATACCCAAAGCGAGATAAACACTAATTGACTTGACTGCGTCATATTGATCCCCAAACAATATCCACAAGATTTTTATCTTTGTCTCTCAGTCTCAGGGTCAAAGTCTAAGGGGAGCTGGAGCTCATGCTGCTTATTTTTGCAAGGCAGTGTAAGAGCACTAGAGCTTGGGTACATCAGCTGATCACACACCCACTCACACACACGTTTGAAATGTGAAAGGAATCTAGAGACCCTGGACCCAGGAACACAGTGAAACATACTCCTCACAGCTGGAAAATTAAATTATAAAACAAATGCAATGTGCTGTGACTGTCCCAATAGACAGACAGACAGATGATAATTTCCAAGGGAATCTCCTCTAGATCCAAAAAAAAACAGTCATCAGTCAGATCGTTATTGAGCATAATTCCCCTTTTGACATGTATTTGTCTGTCACTTTATCAAACTTTAGCTTATTGATGTTGTTTCAATGTTGTGTGTTTAATGGGATCCCAATGTGGGTTCATATGTCCGATTGTCAGCCCTGTGATTTACTGGCCTTAAAGACACTTGACTGTGGTAACTCTGTGTTACTTTTGGATACATGTCATTAGAGCACAGCAACGTCCATGTCTAGTATTATCAGTACAATAGCAGTACCAGAAAACATAAATATAAAATCCACCACTGAGGAAAGGAAGGGCAAAAACTTTTATTTAACTGATATGGTGAGTTGTCTTGCACCCTCCCTATTGTCTTACTACAGTATACTAACTCCATGGTCGCACATTGCTTTAACAAAGGGCAAAGACCACCAAAGTGGAAAAAATAGCTTTCATTTTGTCTACAGCATTTTATTGCAGGCAGCAGTGTAATTGAAATTGTATGTGCAGTTTAAAGAACATATTAGCCTTTGGATGTCAATAGCAGAGCAAAAATGGACCATGTTCTCAGAATAAAATTTGGGCTGGGGGTTGGTATAATGGTCAATGTATTTACCTTATAATCAAGGTGCAGGATTTGATTGCCATCTTTCAAAAGGAATTTGGCTAGGCCTAAAATGGCCCACAAAGGCAACTAGCCTAGTATGACTTTATGAACCTATGAACCTATTCTTTTTGCATATGAAAAAACATAAAATGATGATTATGATTTAAAATAAAAATTCAGTAGGCTCTCTCAGTAGTCAGTACCTATCAAGAATAGACAATAATTGTGGGAGTTTCTGAATCAATTGCTGCATGTTTTTTTTTTTACAGTGTCAGTTGGACATAAGTAAGAGAGCTATGTATAGCTGTATGTTTTACTTACTATGTGATATATTTGGAAAGTAAAGTACACTCATGTTTTACGTACAAAATGTGGATGTTTATTCAGTTATTAAGTTTGCTTTATCAGGGCATGTAATGCAACTTGCAAGTTATATGGAAAATGTAATTAAGGCTCAGGCGAAGATGGACACACACACACGCACACACATAAGCAAAAGTTTTATAACACATTTTCCATTTTCTTCACAAATCCTATTAGTTTCTGCCATTGTTGCTATTGTTGCTTCAGAATAATTTCAAAAGTGCATATGTCTTTTGTGTGTGTGTGTGTGTGTGTGTGTGTGTGTGTGTGTGTGTGTGTGTGTGTGTGTGTGTGTGTGTGTGTGAGCTAGCATTTTGAAAATGTAAGGACTGATAGTGTTGATTTTAAGCTTATTTGCTAATGAGGGCATTAATTGGTGCACTTTGAGGACAGATGAAATCAAAGTGGACGTTTTACCAGTTATAGGTAAACAATTACCATTTTTTATGTCTGACAGTGATGCAAGGCTTGTGAGTGTGATAAATGAACACTTTTTCATACACAGTGAGAAGATAATGAAATGAGAGAGGTAATGCATATTACACCTTAGAGACTGTCATATTTGTTTTTACTGTGGATGTCTAAGAATAAAAAGTAAGTAATTGATTGTATTGTGTAGTTATAAGTATGTCTTTAAAAGCCTGGAAATGCTAGTGTCATTATTATGTGATTGTGATCCACCACCTTTCCTCAAACTGATTTTCAGTTTTAGGAGGGAGAACATCTGATGATTTTAAGAATCCACTGCTACGTCTTACTCTAACAGCTATGTTTCTAGTTTGCATCCTTAGAATTTTCCATGCAAAAGGCTGGCACTCCAACATTTCTGTTTTTGCTTTTATTTTGGTACTACTGAAGTTAACTTTGAGACTGCAGTTATTTTTCACTTCCACCCTTGTTGTGATTTTTCGTTTTTTCTACTGAGGTCCCAAGTGTTCATGATGTTTTGAACCAAATGTCCGTAGAACAGCACTCAGACATCTTTGGCAGCAGAAGGTGATTTTCTTTCCTTCTTGTGGAGGTCTAAATTTAATGTGAAAAGCCAGTGGAACAATATAGTGCAACATATTATAAATTATATTCTGTGTGATATACAGAAAATATTTCCATATAGGACGAGGAGCAAGTCAAATAGTTTAACTAGACTACATATCTGAATGAATATTCATTCACCAAAACAAAAAAAAATGTATGATACTTGATCTGTTCCATGGTTTAAACTGTATAGTAAATTCTGTAGCAAGACAATAGTAGTATTTGTGGAGTGGATCCTCACCTATGTTAGCTTTATTAATGTTTAAAAGTATACATGCTGATTAGTTCCATCATCTGTTCTAGAATTAATTTCTGGAAATCTGCTACCGAGTGTGTATCTGTGTGTGTACACATTTTTGCATCACATTTTTAGTCAGTTTTTCATAAAATTGTGGTTTTCTGGTAAATTACTGGCAAATCATTAAAGATTGAAGTTAGAAATTAAAGACAGATATTTGAGTTTCAGATTTCATACCCTTCAGAAAATTCATACTAATGCAAGACCTACTAATTTGTTAACTTTTTAAGTTTGTAAGAGCAATATTTAAAAATTGTCCTTATTTTTGGGCCTTTGTGATTTGCCCCACTTTTATTTTTGGCTTTGTCCAGATTTCTTGCTCTGAGGTGAGAGTATGACAAATGTGTCAGGGCCATCACCATCAGCCAGAAACATTTCAAATTGTGACATACTTGTACCCCACTCTCCCATGTAGTGACTCTAGATGTGTCCAAGCAAGGCAAGGAGCAGTTATGCAGTGTAAGTGTGCAGACTAAGTATCCCCCCATCCAAGGTAGATACAAGTACAGTGGCTTTTCATCTGTCCTTAATTTTACAGAATGTTCTGGTTTTCTGTCATATTTTAATACTGTTGATTTATGCTTATTATTATTCAGAAAATGCATGTTGTTGCAATGCCTGTTGCTCTGTGTTTAAGTAGCAATGCTTTAATGACCATCAGATAAGCTAGTCCGAGATTGTAAGATGCAAGTAAGCTTTACTAAGCATACTGTTAAAGAATTACCAACATTGAAAGCCTTTTTGTTGTTGCCATGCAGAGAATATTTACATAACTAGATAATGTATAAGCCATTGGGTATTGAAAGGCATATGACAGTTTTTGTAATAAAGGACAGGATTACAATATTTTCAAAAGCTCATTACATTTGTTGGAGACTTGCAATCATCTTTGCAGGCTTTACCCATAAACTAAACAGAATGCCACTCTATCATGTGTGGTCAATAACCTGTGCAGTAATCCTTTAAGTAATTTGTATTGAGCTTATTTCTTGTTTGCTATTCATTTTTTACTTCAATCATGTTTTCTCCATGAAACAAGCAGATAGTTGTTGTCAGGCAGCAGGTCTTTTTTGGATAAGAAACATTTTTACAAGTGGGAGTATCACAGATATTGCTACTTTCAGCATGTTATTTGGTACTTTTATAAAGGTGAATATAAATTATAATTAGAACTGCAGTGCAAGGAGAAGTGGTTTGAGTTGAGTGCTGCTTGTTTTTTTATACTTGATTTTGACTGGCATTCCAGTAATGTATTTAAAAAGTAATTCATTTTTTTCATGCCTCACAACCTTTTTGTTTCCATCTAGATATTAAGTAAGCTGTCATGTAGCCAATGCATTGAAATATTTTTTTCTTCTACAGATCATTTTGTCTTGAATGGACTGTCATAATGATGGTTTGGCACCCATGGCAGTGTATTTAATTAAAGTCCCAGTTTTTGTGCTTTTTGAAAATAGCTTTGCCACTTTCTAGCTGGCCACACCCCTTCCCATTGGCCCACCCATTCAGCTGTCTCCTGCAGCCCCCCTTTGATTTGAAGTCACCAGCCACCACTGAGCACATGTGATTATTCACCCCTACACGAGTAACCACAAAGCTCTAATTGTATTTAGGGTGGAGAGTTCTAAGAACCACAGTCACATTGCGAATTCTGGCACTTGAAACACAGCTTACTATTGCTGTTTCCTTGTCCATAGTGGTGAAGGCAGATTCTGTGTGCATAACTAGAGAGTTGCTGATTGCTAGGACTCTACCATGAGAGGCTACAGGCTTTGGAGAATTATGGGTATAGGCATGCAGCACTGACAACTCTTCATGAGGCTAGGAGAAAAGGATGCAAATGACTGAGGCTTATTTCTTATGCATCCTTCAAGCTTAGGTAATGATTGTTTTAGTGCTAGAGTGCTGTGTAGTGCAGGTATAATGTTTATTGACAAGGGTAGATGGTGAGAGAGCCATCTCCAATTTGAGTAAATATCTGCATCTTTCACAAATGGTGTCAGTGTTAACTAACAGTAATGGGCTGTTGGATGACATGAAACAGTTGCTATAGTGCGTCAAGCTGCCAATTGAAAACAGATTGCTTAGAGAAGTAGCTGGAACATTCTACGAACCCATGATGTAGAGTTGAGGGACTGAGTGGCACCAGATGGATTGCATGAGATTCGGGGAGTGACACTGCTGAAAAAGGTTAGCTAGAATTGGCACAGGTGGGGGATGAAGTAGGTAGCTTAGGGCAGGCGGTTAAAGTAGAGATAAGTGTACACCACATTGACAGTCTAGGGAGACTGAGAGCGACTGTATCAAGATAAAATGTATTACTGAGATTTGTTATGAAGTGCTGAAAGGGAAAGCATTAGATTAAATTTCTAAAATATCTAAAACCAGCAATGTTTGGCATGGATTCTAGTGGAGACCTCAAGAGTGAAAACAATGAAAGTAGAAACTTACAGTAATGCTGAGTTACCACTTACAATAGATAAAGTTCAAGCACAGTAATAAACTTTTAAGGACAATAATGCAAAGTTAACTGCAGGATCAGACAGCTGTAAACCCTGACTCCATCAGGGTTTGTTATAGATACTAAAGAAAATTCTGGGTAAAAATCATGAGTGGTCATACTACTGTAGATATTGATATTGACATGAGTTGGCATACATACTAGAGATAACATGGCAATGAAAACAATGAAGGCAATGACTGCTTAGCTACAGTATTGCTAAAATACCACTGACAGTCATAGAAACTGATGCACAGACAAAGTTCAAGTACAATAAGAAAATATTAAGTGCAGGAATGCAAAGTTACTACAATAACTCAAGGGCAGACCACTAAACACATACTAACTCCAGTAAGATGTGATGTAGGTACTAGAGAGAGAGAACTTAGGAAGGTGCATTTATCTTATTACAGGAAAATTTGGAAAAGACACAGTTACCTAGATGCAGAATGACCAGCATGAGGGGTGTCCAGTGCATCAGATCCAGAGTTTCTAATAGTGAAGAAGGTGAATTTACATATGGGGGGTTGTGCTGGTTTACTGCTGAATCTGCAACACTGCACAAAGTGCAGCTCAGGTCCTAGATGGTAAAACGAGTTGATAGATCTGCTGTCTTCATCTTATAACATTTCTCTCTCTCACTTAATGTTGCTCTGGGTTGACAGTGATCAGCATTTCACAGAACAGAGTGTCAATCCACCTAGCTCTTCTCTGTTTATACCAAGAAGGATCCTACTGAAGCAAGAATCAGCCAATCTGCAGACAAGCAGGAATGCCCCACACCTGCTTTGGCCAGGACAGGATGGCCACTGCTCATCCATTCACCAGTAGCAATCAGCAACTACAGCCCCAACACAGATGTAAGCAAGCAGTTCCAAGAGACATCTCAGGCATTACTGAGGTGTCCCGGGTGGTAAAAGGGTTTGATTGACATTATCTTGGACGGCGCAGTGGTGCAGCGGTAGAGTTGTCGCCTCACAGCAAGAGGTTCTCCAATTCGATTCTTGGCTGGGGTGCTTTCTGTGTGGAGTCTGCATGTCCCTCCCTGCATTCATGTGGGTTTCTTCTGGGTGCTCCAGTTTCCTCCCACGTTACAAAGACATGCATTCTCCCCGGGCCTCCACTGAAAATTGGCTTTATTCCAAGTCAGACTTTCCCAGTAAACAAATGTTAAATAAATAAAATATTCTCCTACTCTCTCTATTTTCCTCTCTTTGTCTAAGTAGTTCAGTGAATTGCACAGCGAATAGCAGCTCAGCAGAACAGGTCCACCCACAATTCAACTGTAATTATTTTGCAGTCAGAGAGTCTAAACAGTTTTTGCTAACTGGCCCTTTTCAGTAACTTTTTCAAAACTTCAAGAAAAAAACAAGCTAAGTAAAATGAACAAAAGCAAAATATAAAAAAATAAAAATATACAAACTTTAAACCAATAAATCGAAAATAGTCACAGAGCACTAACAGCTCTCTCAGAGCTTTATGTTGTCAAATGTGAGATTGTGAGTTAGAAAGTTAGAATAATGATAGTCATTGCATCCCGGCAATATATGCTGCCAAATACATGTCAGAGACAGAATGCAAGAAAACATAAATTATGAAATGAAGTAGGGAAAGTAATAGTTAGCCCTGAAGTAAATTGAAAAGCACTGTATTTAATTTTAATGTAACAGATTAGCACCTTCAAAAAGAAGAAATAAATGTAGTTCCACCTTAAAACAAAATGGAAATTATAGTGAAGGCAAAAAGAAGGTGCAAACTATAGCACTCTTTGTAGCTTTGACAGAAGTATCACCTGAGCTCACCACCCAATACTGCCAAACATGGTTTGCTATGCATCAACACGAAGATGCAAGCCAGCTCCACTTGTATAGGGGATGAATCCCTCAAGCAGCTTGGGCATCTTCTGGAGCTAGCTGGTGTGGCAAAGGAATGAAGGTGCTAAGCCTGCTCACCTCTGTCACAGGGGAAGGATGGATGCAGTTGTGTGGGGCACACAAAGTGCACCAAGTTCCCAGCTGGAGACCAGGGAAAATGTGCAGAATGTGTTTTCTCTAGGGGGTGGTGATGTTTGCAGGCATACATCATCCAGAGAAGCTCGCGCACTGCTTGTCTTCTCAGAAGACCACATACTGGGCATGCATGGAGAAATTAGGGACATAAACAAAAAAACCCACACTCCTCAGCAGATGATAGCACCACTCCTGGTTCCCTCGTACCTTGGTCCTAAGGGAAGGACTGTTGTGCCAGTGAGAACTAACAGGTTAATTGGAAGTCAAAGGAGAAGACTTAATGGTCAGTAGGAGACCAGAGCAAAAAAAAAAAAAGATGCAAGCATCTTGTGTTCAAGCCAATATGCAGAGCCACTCATAATCTGCTACTCAGCTTCCTTAAATACAAAAAGCACCAGGAAGGTACATTAAAGAATGGCAGGTCCTTCTTGGTCATTAGAGAACTAAAAACTAAAATAACATACACAGCTATGGAATGGACTACTGTATTATTATGGTTTCACAGGCAGACCCCCCAAGTAGCTAGGTAAAGCTGTAAATGAATACAGGATTACTATAAAGCACATTTAATGTTATAGTGTCAAACCAAATACAGTATTTGTCTTTGGCCCAGATTACTATAGTTTTCACTTCTCTTTTCTAACCCACTGTCTGTACTGTCACTGTACTACAGCATAGTTCTGCATCTCATTTTAAAGTCTCTCAGTGTTTCTGGGTGAAGGCAGGCATAATTTTCCCTCAAGGTCATCCACACCCTAAGTGATGCTAAAATATTTGTCACTGGGGTGTCTTACATTCATAAACAGAGAAAGATTTCCTGTTGGTTGAAACAGCAGTGCAAAGACCCCTTAAACTTGTCCAATTCCAGGACATTTTGAGTACTTAAGTCAGCTACTAGGGTTAATGTAAAAAAGAACAACGTTTTTGATAACTCTTTGTCATCAAAAGTAAAAGATTGAAGCTCTATAATGCTGAAATCTTTGTTAAAGAAAATGACAAAATATTATGAAAGCAAAACAGTTTACAACTGTTGTTTTACAGGAAGAAAGCAAGCCTCCATGCAGCCTTCAATTTACACTTTATAAATTCCTACTTTCCTAAAGTCCTGCAACACTGGACTGCTGTTACTTAAATAGTATGGATGAATAGAACACAGTATGCCAGTTTAGGAATATGAGAGGGTGTCTTGGTTCCATACCTCCCAAATGTCCATATTGTTTCCTCATATTTTTGGTCTGTTCCTCTTAAAATGTGTGTTTTTCGGGCAAATCGTTAAGGACTGAAGTCAATAAATAGCAGTCATTTGAGTTTCAGACTTCATATCTTTCAGAAAACGCATGCTAATGCAAAACCTGATATTCAGGCAACTTCTTATGTTTACAGTAGCAATGAGCCTTTGTCCCCCCATTATTTTGGCTTTGCTTAGATTTCTTGGGTTAATAGGTATGCTTGGCTCCTTAACATAAATATTGCCAAAGTCATTCTTTTTCTTCCCTACAATCTGTGAGTCCTTTTGTTCCTCTCAGTACAAGAACTGTTATGCCTTTTGTTCACTGAGAGAGGAGAGCTAATTGCAGAGCCATTGTTCTGACAGCCAGCAGGGATTTTTCTGCTATAGTCCTATCCCCACCCCCAGTGACTGACGTGACAGCCCAAGTTACTGTGGAAGGCCCAGTTATGCCCTTTCCTGATGTGTGTGTGTGTGCGTATGTGTGTGCATGCGTGCGTGTGTGCATGTGTGTGTGCGTGTGTGTGCATGTGTGTGTGCGCGTGCGTGTGTCCATGAGCGATGCCACACACATGCTGCAAGGGGCTACCATAGCCGACTTGGTCAGACCAAGCTGACATCCACAGTCTGATGCCTTATTCATTGTCTGAAGGTCAGTGAACAATCAGCATGAACCACCAGTCCATCCCCCCAAGATAGGCTAGCTAGTATCCACCTCTATCACCCTCTCCTGCCCAGCCCTTCCAGCACCAGGGTGTCATTCCTCTGTGCCACAGTCTGGGCTGCTACAATCTTTTAAATGCTGATTCATATTTACACTTGAGTAAAACTAAGGGAATGCAGGCTTCCATCTGTTCTAGTCTAATTTGGCCAGGTCTTTCATGATTCAACAGAGTGTTTGTCATTATTCTGATATTTCTGGCTTATCTCATGACCTCATGACACTGACAGGAAACTTGGGATTTATTAAACTGTCCTTGAAGAGTTTTCCTCCCATTTTTACCAAACCAGAGTATCTCATTTGTCATTATCTATGTTCCCTATAGTTTATCATTAACTTTTAGCTCCTGATTACACATTTACTAAATTTTCCCCTGAGATTTTTAAAAATAAAGAAATATTCTGCTGCCTCATCCCTGAAAGGTGTACTTCATTCCTTATGGCTAATGAAGCTCAGCCTCTTTCTTAGGAAGAGGAAATTATTAACAGTCCGTTACTCTCTCTTCCACTGTGGACGAGTCTTTCTACTCATAGAGGATCCAAATGGTTCTGTACTGGTTTCACTTAGAATATCACAAGTTTATTGTTAAATTCTTAGACTACATTTTCCAGTTATCTCCAGAAAGCCAAGTCTTTTCCATTTCTGCCATCCACTGCACTGCTAACTATTTACACCTGTTTTTTTTTTTTTTTATTGATAACAGCTGCTGAGTGCTTGCAGCCTTTAGATGTCTGCATCTTTCCACCAGAGTTAACTCTCCTAGCATTGCAGATGCCTCAGAAAGACAGTTTTTCGTTATTTTGCAGGGACTTTTGATTTTGCAGTATTCATATTGAAATGATACGGCTGTAGAAATCATTGTAAAACATGTCCTTCCCTTTCCTTTTTGGTCATATGTGTAGCAGTTTTGTTGTTTTCTTCTAATGTCTGATGATCTTGCTGAATCTTGATTAGAGGTCTCTCCGTTTGTTGTATTTATTCCGCAGACAATGGAAGGGCTTTGTAGATTTAAGTTTTGGAGCTGCACATTTCTTTTCTATGTTTTTGATCATCTGAAAGTTCATTTTCAAAAAAATGTTTGGAATCTCATCTTATGAGCTACAAACTTGCTTTTGAGGATTCCTGTGTTAGACACCACTTGTGCCCACTGGAAGAAAAACTGTGGCATGTATGTTCATTATGAGGATGATCATTACAATCTCGTGACATTTTCAAGGCTGTCCATCTGTCCATTGAGATATAGGTCATTATTCTCAGTAACAGAGCTGGACTATAACTTCTGACAGCCATCATTCTACTAATTGTGATTCCTCGACATGACAGTGGTTAGTGTTACATATGCACTGAGGCTAGCCGTTGAGTAGAGGTTAGGCAGTGCCATAAAACCTGTTAAATGAGGTGAGTCAGAGATGGAGCACCTAGACGTATGAATAAAGTGCATGTGGAATGTTAGTTCTATAATATATTATGCATGTTGATTGTTATACTATTAATTTTTGTTAACTCTTCACAAGATGCTTTTATTAGTACATAATGCTGAATTCTGGTCTGTTTGTCTTCTTTGGTATGGCATCATTGGTATTTAGCAGTTTGTTTACTCCATGTTCTCCCTCTCCTTCCAGACTGATGCCATCATTTGCACCATGCTTCAGTTTTTTTTGAAAAGTTAATATAGTAAAGTAGTAATGATCTTAAAAATTTTGCATGATTTATCTAATGGCTTCCCTCAGCTGAAGTATTGTATCATGTCATTTTATTTCCTTCCCACCAGGCTGACTCTTTAGTCCCCCATGTGAGGATTGGGTGGGGATGGATGAGGGCTGCCAGCCTAGCCGGATGGAATTTTGGAGATGATTCTGTCATCTACAAATGTTAATGTGGAACACAGGCTTGTCTTGAATGGTGGAAATGGTGTTTCATGTGGAACTGGAGAAAATGTAGCAACAGTGCACTCTGTTGGCCAAATGGACCATGTTGTGACCCTTTGATCTAGACATGGCTCCAGCCAGTCTGCATGGAGGAAATCTTGCTATTGTTTTGGGGCCGGAGTTAGTGGCCAGAGTTTGCATGCATGAATGTTCTTTATTGCTCTGGTTTTTGCCCAGAGGTGAAGAATTTAAATGTAGTTTATGTTAGCCTGGGAGCCCAGGGAAGTGTGGGGGAAATGTGGTGTTGGCCAGGAATGTGATTTTAAAGGCAGGGAGAGTCGGAGAGCATTGAACATTTTTGTCTTGACCATCCAACTCCCAGCACTGTCTTGCTCTATATGTAAGTTTACCTTAGACTTGTGTTTTCTCTTAGTCTAATCTTTCTAGTTTCTAGCTATTTCTAAGTGTTTTTCTGTGATGTCAGAACTGTACTACTGAATTATTTAAGTATTTCTCTGTGATCTCTGAACTCTTGACTAGCACTGTGTAGTAAAAGTATTTTCTTGTGTTTTGACTATTTGTTATGAAATATTTTAAACCCCTTCAACTGTGGCTGTTTTTTGTAGAGATAATTTAAGCTCTTTAGAGTACTTGCATGCCTTTGGTAAAATTGTACAAAGCCACTCCAATAGCTTTAGCCCTGGGCTATACTACCAATTGGATAATAATATTGCACAGTAATAATTGGACACCCTTTTAAGGGTCTTTGAGTAGCTGATAAGTATTAGTAGGTGGTGGCAGCTGATACTACTGTATAGTCTGGGAACAAGGGGGCACAGCTGGAGAACCTGTGCCAGCCTTCCCCAGGAGTGTCTGTTTGGTTGTATAAACTCTTCTGAAAGTGTGTGTGTATGTGTGTGTGTGTGTGTCTCAGCTACTTGGGCAGGGACATGAAGCACTGGTTGGACAGAGAGGGTGCTGGAGGTTTTAGCTTGCCCACTAGGCTGAGATCTGGACCTAATAGCTGTGCCAGTGGGGAGTCTTATTGGGGACCTGGAGAGCAAGGGAGCGACCAGCCCCGGACTGACTGTGATCTCTATGTGCTCTTAAGGGAACTTGCACTTTACTGTGTGTATTTGTTATCCTTTCTTTCTATATGAGATGCCCCTCACTGGCATTAGTGGTGAGGATTGAGGCTCCTTGATTGCTGGGCCAGGGTATGAGCCTCACATATTAATTGTTTGGCAGTGGTGGGATATCTACACCACATATTAATTGGTTGGCAAATTCTAATTGGGTTGTAGTGGTCTGGGTAGAGTGAATTCCTGTAGCTTGTGTACAGTGAACTCTGAAGGTGTTTTGTACTCTAAATCAGCCATGCAATGAATACTCAGAGTTCAGATCACAATTGTTTTATTTCTTTTGTTAGCTTAGGTAGTCAAGGTGAGCAGACAGCATGTCAGCGGAAGAGTATGGGAAGCTGACAATGAGCCAGCTGGCTGAGATGTGCCAGGCTAGGGGACTGGTGCATGGAAGTCTGACTAAGGCAGACCTGATTGCAGCCTTGGTTACAGCTGCATCAGAAAACAGCAACCAGGAGGACAATCAGACTGGCAGTTGAGATATAATACCCTCAGAGAATGGAGAGCTCAGCCTTTCTGCAGAGGACTTAAAATCCATCTGGAGCTAAAGTGACTTGAGTTGGAGGCCAGACATTTGGAGATAGAAGCAGCTGGGAGATTGAGGAGTCTACATGCTGAGGAGAATGAGAAACTGCTACACCTGGAAGCCGAGGATAAGGAGCGGCAGAGGAAGCATGAGAGGGAAATGCTGACTCTTCGCCAGAGTCATGGAGGCAATGGGGAAGGGAGTAACTGGACCCCAGAAGCACAAAAGGTCAGTAAATTTCTTCCGCAGTTTAAAGAGGGGAATAATTTTGATAGTTTCATTCATATGTTTGAGAGGGTATGCTATGTTTGAGAGGGTATGCAAACAGTATGGTGTTGACCAACGGCTCTGGGTACGATTCCTGAGCCCCTTACTCCATGGGAAAGCTGTAACTGTTTTGTCAAAAATGTCTGACGTTGCATGTTTTGATTATACTGCTGTTAAAAAATCACTTGTTAGAATTGTTTAAGCTAACACCTGAAACGTATGGGAAAATGTTTTGTGAGCATAGACGCAAGGCAGATGAAAGTGTGTGTGAATATGTTGCTGAACTGAGCACTTATTTCCATAGGTGGGTGAGTGGATGTCAGGTCACCACTTTTGAAGGGCTGGCAGACATTTTGGTGAGGGAACAAGCCCTTAGCACTTTGCCTGAGGACATGAGGATATGGTTAGGGGATAGACAATGTGCCACTTCAGATGAGTTGGGGAAGAAGGGAGACCTACACCTGGCAAGCAGGGAAGCCCTGCACAGGAAAGGGACCCCCAGTACTGCTCATGGGGAACCCATGGTGGGCAGCACAGACTGCTCCAACAGAATCTACCAGTAGCAGGGGAAGCCACTAGTCGAGGTACACATCCAGGAGCTAGGGTTAAATGTTTTGAATGCAACCAGTGGGGCCATGTGGCATACAGGTCTCCACGGAGGCAAGGTGGGGAACAAAAGGTGAGGGAGCCAGTAAGTGGGAAAGACAAAATGCCAATAGTAGGTTGTCTGGAGACAACAAGGGTACCAAACTACCATTCTGCAGATGTCCCGATAGGGAAGGATTTGGATGAGGCAGTACCATGTGTTTGTGCAGTTACATGCAGTCAGGCTTGGAGACAAGCAGGTAAGTCTGGTAGCCTGGGGGAGACCCAGCAAGACTGCATACTTGCAGCCAGGACTGGTGAGGTGGTTAATTCAGGGAGGGAGCTACCCTGTAGCAGTGAGACTGAAGGTGAGCCTCAGCTGCTTGGGGGTACTGATGGTCCCTTGGACAGAGTGACTGCAAAGGTAGAGGTGAGTAGTAGTACCCAGGCTTGACAGTGAGGCACCACTGTCAGAGGATGCCAGACTTCCTGTGGAAGGGGAGCAGGGAAGGGTTACAAGGAGAGAGTTGAGACAGGCTCATCTCTCAGACCCTACATTGCAAGGCCTGAGGCAGGTAGCTAGGTTAGCACCTGATTCTCAAGGAAAGGGGGAATCTGTATACTGGGACAAAGGGTTACTATACAGTGAGTGGACCCCTGAGGGAGGGCTAGAAGATGAGAGAGTACAGCAGTTGGTAGTGCCTAGAGCCTACCGTCTGGCGCTTCTAGCCATGGCCCTTGATATTCTCTTTGCAGGTCATATGGGCATAGAACGTACAAAGAGGTGTATTGTGTGGAGCTTCTGTTGGCGTGGAATTTCCAGGTATGTGGTGGGGTGCTGCGGGACCTGTGAGCAGTGCCAAGGGGTAGGCAAGGGAGAAGACAAGGTGAGAGCTCCTTTGATGCCTTTGCCTGTGATTGAGGAGCCATTTCAGAGGGTAGCTGTGGATGTTGTGGGTCCTTTGGATGCCCAAGTTCCACAGGGAGAAAGTATATGTTAGTGGTAGTGGATTATGCTACACGATACCCTGAGGCAGTGGCTTTGTCCTCCATTGAGGCAGAAAAGGTGGCAAATGCTTTGTTCGAGATTTTCAGCAGGGTAGGTTTCCCAAGGTAGATGCTGACTGACAGAGGTGCCAGTTTCATGTCAGATCTGCTGGCTTGTCTGTGGAAGTCCTGTGGGGTAAAGCACATGAAGACCAACCCCCACCATCCCCAGACTGGTAGTCTTGTTGAGAGGTTAAACTTCAGTCAGGTCCATGCTGCAGGCATTTGCGGATTGGTTTGAGGGAGTGGGACAAATATTTGCCCCATCTGTTGTTTGCTTACAGAGAGGTTCCCCAGGGGTCCACAGGTTTTTCCTTTGAGTTGCTGTATGAGCATGGGGTGAGAGGACCTCTAGATTTGATTTGAGATGGGTGGGAGGGTGAGTGCGAGTCTCATGGGGAGAGTCTGTTGTGGCATACATCCTGAACCTCAGGACAAGGCCCAGGGAACTCATGAGCTTGGCCCAGGAAAACCAGGCAGAAGTACCAACAACAGAAAAGGTGTAGTATGACAGGAATGCTTGAGCTAGAGAGTATGCTATAGGGCAGCAGGTAATGGATGTCCTTCAAGGATGCATCTGCAGTCCTAACAAATGGGTTGTCCTGCCTCAGGCAGCCCTTCGGTCGGCCGGATTCCAAAGTCTGGGTCTGGCCTCGGCTGATGTCGCACTTCACCCGACGTCATAGCTGCTGTCAATTGGGTATAAAGGCATCAGCCGACGCCATTTTCCTCAGTCTTTCTTGCCACGTGGCGCCCAAAGCAGAAGCTGTTCGCAAGTACCGGTCGGTCAGAACCAGAGATTGCTACTACCGAAGACTTCTAAAAAGCTAAGTACCCCGTTGGGGACTCTTTCTTGCCTCAGCCGATGTCAGAAAAAGTGAATAACTGTTTAACTTGTGGGAAACAAATACCTCATAAAGATTTCCACTCTTACTGCCTACCTTGTTTAGGCCCAGACCACGACGTAGCAGCTTGTCTAGCCTGTGCTTCCTTCAACCGACGGACACTTAGACGTCGGTCAGAGTTTGCAGAGGAGTTTTTTGGCTCCGCTTTTGCTTACAACATGCCGTCGGAGACTCAGACTTCACAATTGGCTAAAAAGCGTAAGGAAAAGGACCGACTCTCGCGGTCCGCGGTTTCGGCCGAAACCGCAGTTAAGCCAGCCGCGAGTGTCTCGGTTTTGGCTGAAACCAAGTCCACGGTTCTTCCTTCGGCCAAAAGCATACCTCCTACAGCTGAGGCCTCATCCAGCATGTCTGCATCTGCTACTGAAATCCCACCTGCTCTTACAGGTTCTCAGGATTTATCAGATACTATCCCTTTAGATATATCTACTCCTGCACGTGGAGCTGCTAGGCCCCCTGCATCCATGTCAATTAAGGCTTTTTCCAGGGCTAAAGCAGCTAAATCTTCAAAGACCGTGCCTGCTAAAACCCCCTCTCACAGGCCTAGCTCTAGTACTCAAATGCTTAGTCTAGCAGAGGATCTCATTTCTTTGATCAGGGGATCCCTGTCTCACCCTGACAGGACCTCTCAACCCCCTCCAGAGAAGAGGCCTAGAGCAGAGCCCCCTGAGCCAGTTTCTACAGATTACTCCTCTGATGATTCAGAAAATACAAATCCTCCAGAAGGCCCTTATTCTCCATATGAGGACTCTGATGCAGAAGACTCCATCCCTTCTGCCTCTCCTCCTGAGGAATTTTCTTTTGGGGAAACCTTGCATGCTATGAGAGAACAATTTCAATGGCAGGGACAGGATTTTTCAGACTCTAGGAAAAGGCTTAGGACCTTTTTACATTTGCCACAGCATAGGCCTTTAGCCATTCCTCCAGTACTTACAGTTGTGGATGATGCATTTAATGATGCTTGTACTGCCCCTGATTCTCTTCCTCCGGCCCCTGCTAAGCCCGACAGATACTACAGGGTTCCGGACACACATTATCACTTGTATAAGGCTCCTATTGCAGATCCTGAAACTATTTCACAGGGCCCCAAAGCTGTAGCAGCTGCCTCTGCCAAAAAACCCCTCCCCTCTGAAAGAGAATCTAGGGCATTAGAGAGATGGGGTAAAAAAGTTTATACTTCTGCTACTCTTTCGGCTAGGGCCTTAAACTGTCAATTCCACATGATTCAGTATCAGGAATTTCTGTTAGATCAGCTAACTAAAAAACTGTCCTCGCCTGAGCCTTTAGACCGTAAGTCCCTTCAGGATTTAGTACATAACACTCAGCAGGTCAGCAATCATTCCTTAAAATGCGGCTATGATGCACTGGAGGCTTCCTTTAGATCAGCTATGACTGGTACAGTGATCAGAAGGCATGCATGGTTAAAAGAGCAATCCTTACCAGACCATGTAAAGTCAAAGCTTCTAGATGCTCCCATGGAAAAACACAGTTTGTTTGGCTCCCCTGCACAGCAAGTGTTGAAGAAGGTGGAAGAAAAAGTGAAATCTGTCCAGACAGTCAAGGATTTCTTACAGGTCCAGCCTCCGAGGTTTAGTAGGAACTGGCCTTCCAAGAATTGGTCCTTTCCAGACACCACCAGAGCACAGAGAGGCAGAAATAGGCACTCAAGAGGCAGAGGTCAATCCAGAGGTGCCTACAGGGGACGTCAGTGGCAGCCTAACAACCAGAGAAGTACTGCCACAGATCCAGCCACTACCACTTCCACAGGACAATCACAGTGACTTGGCTCTGAAACCGCCTACCAGGGAACAACTACAAGCACCCTTAGGCGGAAAGCTAGCCTTATTTTCAGTAAACTGGCATTACATTACAGGAGACAAATGGATTTTACAGACAATAGACAAAGGCTACAGGTTTCACTTCCATACTCTACCAAGGAAGAGAGGAATGCCAAACCTACCTCCAAACCAAAAGACAAACGCTCTAGAGCAAATAGACCACTTACTAAGGATGAGAGCTATAGAAAAGGTACCGGCTATGGAACAAGGACAATGATTTTATTCCAGACTTTTCCTGGTACCAAGAAAGGAAAACCAATGGAGACCTGTCCTCGACCTGTCCGCTCTGAACACATATCTCATTGTTCCAAAATTCAAGATGCTGACCCTACAGCAACTTCTTCCCATGCTGGGCAAGGAGTCTTGGCTGGTGACTCTAGATCTCAAGGAGGCATACCTGCACGTCCCCATACGACCAAATTGCAGAAGATACCTCAGATTTCTTGCAGGATCAGAGCATTATCAATTCTCAGCATTGCCTTTTGGCTTATCTACTGCGCCCAGAGTATTCACGAAATGCCTGGCATCAGTAATTGCTCATTGCAGGCTTCAGGGAATTCAAATTTATCCATACCTGAACGACTGCCTGTTACAAGCGGACAACAAAAACAAATTAACAAAAGATTTGAGAAAGGTTATTCACCTATTGCAAGCCCTGGGATACACAGTCAACACAAAAAATTCAAGGCTGATACCATCCCAAAGGATAACTTTCTTGGGTGCAGAACTGGACACATCAAACCAAATGGCATTCCTCACAGCAGAAAAGCAGAAGCAACTACCACTCTATTTCATGGCATTAACAACGCAGAACCAGCTTACAGCAAGGAAAATCCTGCAAGCCCTGGGTTACATGGCATCCTGCATAATATTGATTCCACATGCCAGACTAAATATGAGGAAGTTGCAATGGTACCTAAGGAATTTATGGTCTCAGCACAAGCACAGCCTAGAAACCCAAATTCCAATAATTCCATGCCTGAAGCAAGAGTTCCAGTGGTGGGCCCAGGCCTGTCAATTAAACAAAGGACTGCCCTTCCACAGGCCTCACCCAAGCCAGACTATCACCACAGATGCCTCAGACCTCGGTTGGGGGGCACACATGGTGGACAGGTGCATACAAGCCTTATGGACCCAAGACCAGCTGAACCTACACAAAATCAAAAAGAGATGCTGGCAGTAAAGCAGGCAATTCAGACATTCAGACCGTTACTTCAACAGGGTCATTTGCTGATAAGGACGGACAACACCACAGTTATGTGGTATATCAACAAACAGGGAGGCACACATTCATATCCTCTATGCTGGATGGCAATGGACCTCTGGAATGTGGCCCTGAACCTCAACATTCAGCTCCAGGCCATATTTGTGCCAGGAAAAGAAAATATACTAGCAGACATCTTAAGCAGAACTACCACGGATGCCCACGAATGGATGCTGCATCCAGACATCTTCAAATCCATTACAAGGAAATGGGGACTACCAGAAATAGACCTGTTAGCATCCCACACAACCACCAATTGAAAAATTCTGCACAAGGACATACCACCCACTTGCTTGGAAGGTGGACTCCCTATCCTTCAGTTGGGAAAACCTGACAGCATATGCATTCCCACCTCTTCCTTTGATGCACAAAGTGCTACTGAAGATCAAAGAAGATCACCCAAGGATCATCCTGATAGCTCCAGACTGGCCGAGGCAACATTGGTACCCGCTACTGAGGAGTATGTCTCGGGAACACACATGGCCTCTACCCCTAGTTCCTCTACTGCTAACACAGAACAACTTCAAAATCCTGCATCCAAACTTGAAAACACTGCAGCTAGCTGCTTGGAACATTACATAAGACAAAATAACCCAGATTTATCTCAAAGGGTTAAAGACATTATCTTGGAGGCTCGCAGACCCTCAACAAGGAAAACTTATTCAACAAAATGGAAAAGATATCTCATTTGGAGTGCCACAAACGGAGTAGATGCATCATTGGCAAACATAGCTAACATCCTGGAATATTTAGCAGAGCTTTTCCACAATGGCCTGTCTTACTCCTCCATTAAGATTCATGCATCAGCAATTTCAGCAGAATACAACATGGATCCTCCAGTCTTTTCTCAACCTCTACTCAGGCAGTTTCTGAGAGGAATTAAAAATGTAAAGCCACCAAGGAAACCACCATTGCCTACATGGGACTTCAACTTTGTGTTAGAAAAGTTGACACTCCCCCTTTTTGAACCAGCAGCAACAGCAGAATTACAGTACTTATCTTGGAAAACTGCTTTCCTGCTTGCAATCACTTCAGCAAGAAGGGTTTCTGAACTATAGGCATTAATGGCAGTACAGCCCTTCCTTATCTTCCATCAGGATAGAGTGTCCATGAGAACTAATCCTACTTTTATGCCAAAGGTGGTCTCCAGGGTATCATTAAACCAAGCAATCCACCTACCAACATTCTTCCCCAACCCACAGAACAGGGGGGAAAGACTACTGCATACCTTGGATGTGCACAGACAATTGCGCTACTACCTGGACAGAACCAAAAACAATAGAAAAACTGACCAGCTTCTGGTAGCATATGCAACAGGAATGGAAGGAAAAGCAATTTCAAAACAGACAATCTCAAAATGGATAGGAAATTGCATTAGATTTTGTTACTCTTTTCATGGAAAGGCAACTCCAGAAAACATCAGACCTCACTCCACAAGGGCTACAGCCACTACTACAGCTTTCTTACGAGGAGTGGCTACCAAAGACATTTTAGAGGCTGCTACTTGGAGCTCCGTGCATACATTTGCCAAGCATTATAATCTGCCTTTATACTCCAGATCCCGAGCAGGTTTTGCCACTGCTGTTTTGCAAGGGATCTTAACTACACCATAAGCTCTTAGTGCCTATTCCCCCAGTTTGGCTATGGTATTCTACCCATTTGTTAGGACTGCAGATGCATCCTTGAAGGACATAGTACAGTTTTGTACCTACCATAAATGTAGATGTCCGAGAGGTATGCATCTGCAGTCAGGATTACCCACCCTGCTTCCCCTCTGTGGTACTCCTAGGGTATTTGCCCATCTTGTAGCTAGCTGGGGGAATCTATTATGGTGTATTTGTTTGTATATATGTATATACATGTTTATTTTTATTTGCTCTCTACTGTTTGGAATCATTTGCATTTATCCAAATTTAGCCTTCCTAGAGGGCACCTGGCATCTGGGGCAAGAAACACTGAGGAAAATGGCGTCGGCTGATGCCTTTATACCCAATTGACAGCAGCTATGACGTCGGGTGAAGTGCGACATCAGCCGAGGCCAGACCCAGACTTTGGAATCTGGCCGACCGAAGGGCTGCCTGAGGCAGGACAACCCATTTGTTAGGACTGCAGATGCATACCTCTCGGACATCTACATTTATGGTAGGTACAAAACTGTACTTTCTCATTCCTGTCAGACACAACAAGCTGCAAGCAGCTTGGGAGGGACCCTACAAGGTGTTAAGAAAGGTAAATTATGTTAATTACATGGTGAAACTGCTAGGCAGAAGGCAGGGGCACAAATTGTACAATGTTAACATGATGAAACCTTACCATGATATGGAGGCCCTTGTGCTGAGCATTTGCAGTGGATTGCAGGAGGAGTCTGAGGGAGATCTGGGAACTGATCTCCTTATTGAGGCTCGGGTTGACACCTCAGTGGAAGGGGTAGCAATGTCTCAGCAGCTCTCTCCTACCTAGGTTCGAGAAATCCGAGCAGTGTTACAGGAATTTGGGGACATGTTCACTGGGAAACCAGGGTGCACCCACCTGGTGCAGCACCAGGTGGATACAGGACCCCAAAGGCCTATTAGGTAGGCCCCTTATAGAGTGCCTGAGAGAGTCAAACAGACTCTGAGGGAGGAGGTACAGGAGATGTTGGAACTAGGGGTGATTCAAGAGTCCAGCAGTCCCTGGGCCTCTCCAGTGGTGCTGGTGCCAACGAAGGATGGCAACACCAGGTTCTGTGTGGACTACAGGAAATTAAATAGTCACACAGAGTCAGATGCTTACCCCATGCCTAGGACAGATGAGGCCCTAGAGCAGCTGGGTGGGGCTAAGTATCTTACAACCACTGATCTTACCAAGGGTTACTGGCAGGTGCCCTTGACTCCCAGTGCTAGAGAGAAGATAGCCTTTGTGACTCCTTTTGGCTTGTATGAGTTCACAAATATGCCTGTTGGGATGAAGAATGCCCCAGCAACTTTCCAGAGGCTGGTAGATCATTTCCTTACAGGTGGGTTTGCCCTTGCTTACCTAGATGATATTGCTGTCTACAGCCATTCCTGGCCAAAGAACCTTCAGCATGTCAGGGAGGTGCTGGGCAGACAACAGAGGACAGGGTTGACCATTAAGCCGAGCAAATGCCAGGTGGGTAAGGCAGAGGTCTCTTACCTAGGATATAGAGTGGAGAGTGGTAAGATAAGGCCAGAACCTGCCAAAGTGGAAGCCATTCAGGCATGGCCTGCACCTATTACTAAAAAGCAGGTGAGGGCATTTTTAGGGACAGCAGTGTACTACAGAAAGTTTGTCCCCAGTTATAGTACCATAGCTGCTCTCCTCACAGACCTGACAGGGAAGAACAGGCCAGATAAGGTACTGTGGACCCCAGCATGTGAGCAGGCATTCCAGAAGCTTAAAGAAGCTTTGAGAGGACCCCCTGTGTTAGCCAGTCCAGATTACAGCAAATAATTTGTTGTGCAGGTGGATGCTTCGAACCATCGGGTGGGGGCTGTACTTAGCCAGATTTTTTCAGAGGGGGGGGAGAGCACCCAGTGGTTTATCTCAGTTGTAGGCTCCAACCCAGGGAGGAATGCTATGCAGCTGTAGAACAGGAATGTCTAGCCATAGTGTGGGCACTGCAGAAACTTCAGCCTTATCTGTATGGAAGGAAATTCACTGTTATGACAGATCACAACCCCCTAACATGGTTAAACAGAGCCAGCCAGCAAAATGCCAAGTTGCTAAGATGGAGCCTGGGGTTGCAAGCATATTATATGTCTGTGCAGCACAGCAGTGGGATTAACAATGCCAGTGCAGATGGCTCTCAAGACAGGGAATGGGGTAAGGTATACTCAGATAGACCTAACTCCCTCAAACAGCGTTTCTCAAGGGTCACTTGAAAAACTAGCTTGAGTTCCCCAGGGGGGAGATATTGTGAAGATTGGGTGGGGATGGATGAGGGCTGCCAGCTCAGCCGGATGGAATTTTGGAGATGATTCTGTCATCTGTAAATGTTAATGTGGACTACGGGCTTGTTGTCTTGAATGGTGGAAATGGTGTTGCATGTGGAACTGGAGAATATGTGGTAACGGTGCACTCTGCTGGCCAAGTGGAGCATGTTGTGACCCTTTGATCTAGACATGGCTCTGGCCGGCCTGGATGGAGGAATTCTTGCTATTGTTTTGGGGCCGAAGTTTGTGGCCAGAGTTTGCATGGATGGATGTCCTTTATTGCTCTGGTTTCTGCCCAGAGGTGAAGAATTTAAATGTAATTTCTGTTGGCCTGGGAGAACAGGGAAGTGTGGGGGGTGATGTGTGGGCCAGGAATGTGATTTAAAGGCGGGGAGAGTCAGAGAGCATTGAGCATTTTTGTCTTCACCATCCAACTCCCAGCACTGTCTTGCTTTATATGTAAGTTTATCTTAGACTTGTGTTTCTCTTAGAAATGGCTAGAAACTAGAAAGATTAGATTGTTTTTCTGTGATGTCAGAACTGTACTACTGAATTATTTTAAACTCTTGACTAGCACTGTGTAGTAAAAGTATTGTCTTGTGTTTTGACTATTTGTTATTAAATATTTTTAAACACTTTCAACTGTGGCTGTTTTTGTAGAGATAATTTAAGCTCTTTAGAGTACTTGCATGCCTTTGGTAAAATTGTACTAAGCCACTCCAATAGCTTTAGCCCTGGGCTATACTACCAATTGGATAATAATATTGCACAGTAATAATTGGACACCCTTTTAAGGGCCTTTGAGTAGCTGATAAATATTAGTGGGTGGTGGCAGCTGGTACTACCGTATAGTCAGGGAAAAAGGGGGCACAGCTGGAGAACCTGTGTGAGCCTTCCCCAGGAGTGTCTGTGTGGTTGTATAAACTCTTCTCAAAGTGTGTGTGTGTGTGTGTGTGTGTGTGTGTGTGTGTGTGTGTGTGTGGGCAGGGACACGAAGCACTGGTTGGACAGAGAGGGTGCTGGAAGTTTTAGCTTGCCCACTAGGCTGAGATCTGGACCCTATAGCTGTGCCATTGGGGAGTCTTATTGGGGACCTGGAGAGCAAGGGAGCGACCAGCCCCGGACTGACTGTGATCTCTGTGTGCTCTTAAGGGAATTTGCACTTTACTGTGTGTATTTGTTATCCTTTCCTCCTATATGAGATGCCCCTCACTGGTGTTAGTGGTGAGGATTGAGGCTCCTTGTTTGCTGGGCCAAGGCACGGGCATCACACCCCACTCAGTGCTCTCTTGATGTCTTTGTTCCAGTTGACCTACCCAACATAGCATTCTGCATTATTGTTATTTGTGGAATCCCATCTTTCTAGGAATTATACTTTTTTGTTGTCCATACTTATTAGTGGAGCATATCTAAACAATCCTGGCTTGGTTTGTGATTTACTGTGGAGATGAGTGATAAAAGAAGTTTTATTTGAATTTATATTGTATTTGTTATCACTATTTTTCACTGTTTATAGGTAGGAAGGGATTCCTTGTTAACAAGATTTACTTTAATTCATATTCTTGGTTTGTGATTTATTTAGCTTTACTGTTAAAAAAAGTGCGACTGCAAGCAATAGTAACGTAAAGAAATCACAACTATTGTCTGGCTTATAGAACTTGTAGGGTCAGAACAACTTTACTGTACTTTATTGTTTAGTTGTATATTGCTGATGTGATTTTTGTCATAGAAGTTGATTCAGGTTCTTTGAATTCTGTGGATACTGATTTTGATTATTCTTTTTTTTTTGCAATATTTTATTCATTTGAAGCTGAATAAGGATTCCTTAAATGAGTATGCAATTAACGATTTGCTAATGCACAAATATCTTTTACAGTGTAATAAATGCCATGCATATTTAAAGGTAACAGCTGATGATACTGCTGATCTGTGTTCCTCTTGTCAAAAGTTGGATGATTTGCTTACCATTGTTAGAAGTAAATCTACACTTAATGATGACGATTGCACTTGTGCAACTGGCATGTAGAGAAATGTTTCATATATTAATGACTGGACTGATAGAACACATTTAGGAAATGATGCATCTGTTGTCTGCAAAGGCCATTCAACCCCTATGAAACAAGATGATGCCCCTGACAACTGTGGAATCCTGGATGCAAGTATTCAGCAATCTGAGGATCCAGTTTGTTTAGAAGGGAAAAAAAAGAAAGAAAGGAAGGAAGAAGTTCACAACAAATAACAAGGAAGAAAAAGAAACTGACTAATGACTGTAAAGGAAAGAGAATATGTAGTAAAAAGGATTCTGCTTTGTTATGTAACACACAGGTTACAGGGGATGAATATATCTGTCTATCTGAAAACCCTCAGTCTACAGAAAAAGGCATCACCTTTCCAATGGAAAAGGTAGAAAAAAGAGGCAAGGGGCAGGTGAAAAGGAAGGGAATCAAAATTGATTGTAGAAGGATTGAAGAATATTACTGCAAGAAAGAAGAAGAGAAAGACAGATGTTGACTACATGGCTCAAGCTGTGGATTTACAATACCAGCTGGATGAGAATTTAATACACAATGAAAACAGTGGGATTAATAGTGATGAAGATCTGTGCTTCATAACAATTGATAGAGCAGATATTACTGTATTAGAAGCTGAAGATTCTTCAGAGATGGTCAGCAAAGATATTCTTGTAATCGGAGATTCAATTATTAGAGGAACTGATACTTATATAACCTGTGATTATTACATGTTCAGTGATATCACCAATACTATAGACTGTGTAAGTGTGACAATAAAGACAACCTTGGAATATATAACAATTGTTGGAGTATATAGACTGTCAAAGTCAAGTGCAGATGTCCTAGAGGAATTCATACATTTCTTGCATGAAACACAGGAGGAAAGAATAATATTAGCTGGGGACTTAATTTTCCAGAAACAGACTGGAATAATAATGATTCAGCAGTGTTCATAAGGAAATTATTCACAGCGTGTATTCAGGAACAACAGTTGCTTCCGATTATAAAAAAAAAAACTACCAGGGGATGGGACATAACTAAACATTGTCCCCAAAGAAATTACTGTAACTTTAAGTCAAGTTTTACCACCATTGATGTGCAGTGATCATGGGGTTATAAAGGTTAATTTGTTGCTAGATAATTTTGCCAAACTGAAAACTAAGCCAATGCACAGCAGGTTAGTTACAGACTATACGGAAGCAAAACAGTCACTGTGTAAAACTGGAGTGTGGTGTTCAATGGAAAAACTGCAGATGGAATGTAGAAAGTTTTGAAAGGGATGTTGTTTGAGTGCAAAAAATAAAAAAAAAAATGTTTAACATCGGGATCTAGGCATACAACATCAAGGGGGTATATTTCCATAAGAACAAGATATCTGATTAAGGTGAAAGACAAAAAAATATAAGAAATGAAAGAGAGGTCGAACTACAACTTTGAAAACTGAAATAAACAAGATGGACAAACAGATTAAAGATAGTATGAGAGAAGATCAAGAAAAATTATCAGAAAATTTATATAAAGATATTGAGCGTAATAGGAAACCTTTTTATAAATACATAAAATGTGGAAGGAGTAAAGACACACAAATTGATAAAACTGTGTGCAGATTATAAAATTTATTCTCAGACAACAGATTATAGATATATTTACAAAATCTTATGCAAAATAGTTTGGCTCTACTAAGAGTGATAAGTCATCCTAGTGACATCCAGTTAACTCCACATACTGGAATCAAATTAGAGTATATTGAAAAAGAACTGTGCAAACTGGATCCAAACAAAGCACAGGGAGGAGACAGAATTAATAACAATGACCTGAGAACATACCTCTCAACCTCTTAGAGGAAGAAATCTGGACAAATCCATAAATAAAAGTGGGACAAAGGCCCAAAATTAAGGACATTTGTTATCTGATATTTAATAGCCTAGAGGGATTCCTCTGTACTTTAAGTGCTAACCACAAAGTTTGAGAAATCATTTTATGCAAATATACAGAGCTGAGTATATGTTTTAGGTTTTAAAGTTTGTACTGTTAGTTGTTGCTTAGATCTCTGTTGAAACTGTTTTGTCCCACTCAACCCTCCATGTTTTTGATTTGTAGTTTAAATTTGGTGGCTTTTGCAGTTGCCCGCCCCACTGTAGATTTGATCTGGGACACTCCCCCAGTCCCATCTCTTTACCACATTCTACCTAATAAACTCTTCCTGCACTTGTTTTTAGTCCTTTTTAATTTAATTGCATTTTTTAAACTGTGTTTGGTCTAATATTGCTACATACTCATGTGCTAGCTTGCACTGCATGTGAATTGTTTTTACTACTGTTTTTGCTACTTTTCTGTAAAAAAAAAACAAAAAAACTGTAAGCCTGTTTTCTACCTTTCCTGTAACTACTGTTCCAGATACAGATTTGCTGTATCCAGGACTGTATGTAAGCTTCTGAGCCCCCCAAGCCTTTCTGTGTTGGAGGGAAGCCTTCTAGCTTATCAGTGGGAGTGGGGAGCACTAGGTAACCTGTCAACTACATAAGGAGTGGTTCCTGGCCCAGATATTGTACTTATTGGCCGTTTGGGCAATCTCTTCCATCTCTCTCAACTTTCTGATTTGAAAGCTTGCATTTGCACTTGTTTCTATCCTGTAACTCGTCTAGTGCAGATACAGATTCTTAGTTTTAGCACTTAAATTTGTTATTCATGCTCAGCACTTGTTCAGAACTTGTAAGCACTAAATAAGCTACTAATTACTATAGCACTCAATCTTCCTAATTTCCTAGAAGAAAACAGTTTTTGTACTTTTCTCACTTGCTTAGAGAAAAACAGCTCTTGTACTCACTTTCCTCACTTATCTAGAGGAAAATAGCTTTTTATTCAGGCATGTCCAAGGGTCAGCTCCCATTGTTCTCTCCTGTCTGTCTGATGAATCTGGGCATCTTGAGGCAATGTAGAAATTGCCTCATGTACACAGACAACCCTCTCCTACTCCTACTACCCAACACTACAACCTGTGAGAGATGCACTTATCTAGCCAAACTGGAGGTAAAGCTCTCTCCAACCAAGACTGAACTTGACAGTCATGAGGAGAAGGTAAACATTTGCACCACACCACACTGATCACATAGTCTCACTAAGTCTACACCACCAAATTCCACACATAGTAACGCAAAACATTAGCGGAGACTCTCAATAATAATCTGTCTAAGCAACAGAGACCTCCAAAGCAGAAATGCAAGCAACCTCCATCCCCCAACACAACCCACGTAACACATAGCCCACAGACTCAGTGTGCCACTCAACCACAGCCAATAAGGCAAAACAACGTACCCAACACACTAGTCATAGGTGACTCTATAGTCAGGCACACTGATGTCCCACTCACCAGGCTAAACAAGGAGAAGGTTACTGTCAGCTGCCTTTCGGGTGCCAGGATCGGCCACATAATTCACGCACTCAGGTCACTCCACAACAAGTACAAATATGACTGTCATTGTCCATGTTGGTGTGAATGACCTGAGACGTACCTCCCTGGACTACATGAAAAGAGACATGGAAGAGCTCTCCGATCTTGTAGCCCAGGCAGGTATGACCCTAGCCCTGAGTAGCATTCTACAATCACCCAGAATGATACCGCAGTACAAGGACAAAATGATTGACTTCAACAATTGGCCAAGCTTCTGGTGTCATTCTAAGGGGACCCAGTATCTGTCTGCTTGGGATGACATGGTCGACAGACCACGATGCTTTGCCACAGATGGCCTGCACCTGTCACCCCTGGGATTCAGGATACTGGCTAAGGCTCTTGCTGCCCCTATAGTGCCTTTTTTAGGCAAGGTTCAAATAACAAGTTCACCACCATAACAGGAACAGGCAAGCAAAAACTGAGGGTAATGCTACTCAGTGCTAGAAGTCTAAATCTCAAAATGCACTCACTCAAGGCACTCCTTAAAATGGAGAACATCGATATCTGTGCAGTGACTGAGATTTGGTTCAAGGCTCCAGAGAGCACCACCACACTTTTTGGCCATGTAACCTGGACCGAAACACCAAAGGCGGAGGTGCGTCCATCTTCATTAAGGATATCCATACCTCCAGGCTAGTTGCTCAGCATAATGCATCCGAGGATATCCAAGTGCAACTAACTCTGGGCAAAACTGCAATCCAAATTGTAGCTTGCTACAGATCCCCTACTATACCCCAGGATTCCCGCTCCTCTTTTCTTGATATACTGGAAAATATTAGGGTTCAACCAAACACCCTAATAATGGCCGACTTCAACTACCCCACCATTAACTGGGAAAACTACTTGTGTACCAACTCCTTAGCTCAATGCTTTCTGGAATTCATAAACTCCAATGCCCTGGATCAACTTATCCACACCCCCACCAGGGGCAACAATATCCTAGACCTAGTCATTACCAACATGAGTGACCGATGTTCCACACCTGAAGTCAACTCCTCGTTGGTCCGATCCGACCATAAGCTAATCACCCTTGATATCCACATCCCACCCCCCATTAAGGAAACCACAGTAAAAAATTTCTCCAAAGCCAACTTCATGCTTCTTAAGACAGAAGTGGTGAACTTCATGACACCCATGCAGATGGACAATACAGTTACAACTTCTGAATCCTACACAAATGAACTCTATAAGCACTTACACGAGTGCATGGATCGTGCTATCCCAAACAGAACCAAGACTCTATCCTCCAAAAAAAGGAAGCCAATCTGGTGGTCCCCTGCCATAAACAAACTGTACAACAGAAGGAAGAAACTGTTGCAAAAGAGAGTAAAATCCCATGAGTGGAGGAGCTCCCTGGTCAGCCTCAGAAAGTAGCTGAGATCCCTTATAAGATCCTCCAAAGCTAGCTATGAAAATAAAATTGCCACTAATTCCAAGGACAGCCACACAGCATTCTATAGCTATGTCAAGAATCTCGATGGCAACACCCAGATCGTTCTGAGTTACAGTACAAAGGTACAAAAATGACAGAACCAACTGATATTGCCAACATCCTGGCAGATAGGGTCAGTGCTAACTTTACCTCCCTCTCACCCCCTAAAGGGCCCATATCTATACAGGAAGAATGCAGAGTCCCTGTAATCACAACTACGCAGGTAAAAGCTGCACTCTTTAAAGCCATAAACACAGCATCCATGGGACCGGACAACATTCCAGGCTGCATTTTACACGAACTTTAGAACGAACTGGCTCCCCACTTAAGCACCATGTTCAGTAATAGCCTCACATCAGGCTTTGTGCCCACTGAATGGCGCACAGCAACAGTTATCCCACTCCACAAAGGGGGAGCCACCACTGATCCCGGGAACTATTGACCTATTAGCCTGACGAGCCTGGTCTGCAAGGCCATGGAATGTATCATCATGGAACTCATAAACAAAGACATTGGTAAACTCCAAACTCTGGATCCCACCCAGTTCGGGTTTGTGAAAGGCAAAAAACTTGTTCCACTCTCAAAAAACAAACCATAAACATAAACGAAAAAATGGCTTGGCAACCTCCAGATGATACAATCTTTTATTGGAAATAAGATAAAATGAAGCGCTTTTCGTCCACAGTAGTTCGTGGACTTCTTCAGATAATTAATATTCATTAAAAACTTGTTTAAATAGTATTTGTTCAAATCAGCTGACCCCAGCTTTCAGCTGCATTTAAAGGGCTATACTCTAAAAACACTTATACACCAATATTATACATATAATCAGCAGTCATTTAACTATGTGATTTCATTTATTAAATATACTAACCTATAATACTAAAAATACAAAACTTAAAACTTGTTCTTGTTATTCTATTATGTCAATTTTCTTATAGTAAAAAATATATTTGTATATACATATTAATTAAAAATGTGTTAGTAAAATATATTAAACAATGTTGTATGATGTTATATATATGTTATTTGCAGCAACCAACTACATTAAATGTTAATTTTATTTTTAATTTTGATTTTATTGGGCCTTTATATTCATCTACTTAGACTTTTTATTCTCAAAATAGGCATAATTGAACACATATCATTTAACCCTAAATTATTGTATGCGTTTAACCTAATTTGCCAAATCAATTCCAATCTCTCTAATTCTAGTTCCATCGGTCCTCCTCTAATATTTGGTAGTATTTGGTCTAGTACCCAAAACTTAAATTTATGTCCTGGATTTTCTGCAATATGTTTTGCTAAGGCACTATCCTGCTTGTTTTTGTTTATACTATATAGATGGTCATATATTCTATCTCTTAATCTACATTTGGTTTTTCCTACGTAGAATCTTGGACAATCTGAGCACTTGGCCAAATAAACTACCATTTTGGAATTACAATTAAATTTTCCTGTACTTTTTAATGTTCTCCTAGTGTTATAATTATTAGTCCGGATGTCTATTGATGTCCCTACCTGAATAAACTTACAATATGGACATGTCAAACATTGTTGCATACTATTCTTTTTATTTACATTATTTCCCAAGTTTTCAAATATATTTTTGAAATTCCTATCCCTTCTTGTTGTAAATTTTGGATCCAAACCCAATTTGTCCAAAAGTTCCTTATCTTGGGTAATAATGTTCCAATTCTTCCTTATAATATTCTTAATGTGCTCAAAATCCATGCCATATGTAATAACAAAGTTCACTTTGAAGTCTGAATCTTCATTTATTATTATGGAACTGGCTGTATATTCTGTAAATGTGATGTTCTCCCCTACTAGGGTGTCATTAATAATTATCCTTTCTGTTTTATTCAATATTGGCCTATATGTTCCATTCTTTCTTTTTTCAACAACTTCAGTGATAATATCATCCAAAATTTTACTAGGGTATGCTCTTCTGATGAACATATGTTTTAATGTGTTACATTCAGCTTCAAAATCACCCTCTGTAGTGGTCATTCTGGCCGCTCTGACCAGTTGGCCTTTTATTACCGATTTCTTTTGGTAAAAAGGGTGAGCGCTCGTAAAATGTAAAAAAGTATTAGAATATGAAGGTTTTCTGTAAATTCTTGCTTCATATTTTTTTAAGGGATGTATTTTTAGTTAATAATACATCCAAATATGGTATCTCCGTCTCATGAAAGCTGTATGTAAAGTCCAAAAATTCTGTTGTTTCATTCAAATACTCCACTAGGGTTTTAGCCTGTCCTTCATTTCCTTTGAACAATATAAAAATATCGTCCAAAAATCTAGTGAAATATGCTATTTGGTTATAAATTTGCTCAACATTAAAAATAAATGTGTGTTCCCAATAATTCATTACCAAATTGGCAAAAGTAGAACCACAGGGGGAATCCATAGCCACCCCTTTTACTTGATGGAAGAACTTGTTCTTGAAATAGATGTAATTGTGTGACAGGACAATATCTAATAATTCTTGAATTAATGATATTTCATTCTGTGAAACACCTTTTGATTTAAGATTCAAAACTACCCACTCTATTCCTATATCTTGGGGAATAGAGGTGTATAAATCTCTTACGTCTATTGTAAGGAAATTGTATTCATTTACATAATCTAATTCATTGATCTTCTCCAAAAAAGACCAAGAATCTTTACATATTCCTGCCTCTTGAGTCACATATTTCTTTAACATTCCATCTATTACCTTAGCACATGCATAGGTTGCTGAATTCCTACCATCTACTATAGGTCTCAGGGGAGGATCTAGTAGGTCTTTGTGTATCTTAGGTACCCCAAAGATTGTAGGTACTATAGGTGCTAACATAGTCATAAAATCAGACATGTTCAAATCTATTCTTCCCTCAATGAAAAGGTCGTTTATATGTATTTTAATCCTTTGGTTAGCTTGATTATATTCATGTATAGATGCCTCCATGTATGTATCTGTCATTAGGATTCTTTCTATTTTATTTTCATAATCTATGGGGTCCATAAACACTAGTCCTCCCCCTTTATCTGGTTTCATGATGCGAACGTTCAATTTTTTCAAATACTCCATCCATTCTTGTTCTTCCTCAGTTAAATTCTCCCTCATATCTGTTCTTTTGTTCTTATTGAAACTATTATTATATCTAAAATCTAATTCACATATTTTTTTCAAAAATGTGAAGTGTGTTATGCAATGGTGGGTTAAATGTGCTGGGGACTCTATATTGTTCTACTTGAGATCTTCCTATTCCACTAAACAAAAGATGTAAATTCAATTTTCTTACATACATTTTTAAATCAATTATATGATTTGTAATGTTTGGTTTCTTATATGGAACAAAGGTGAGTCCTTTCGCCAGCAGATTAACCAGTTCTGGTTTAATTTGCGCTGAGGAATAGTTATATACATGGAAGTCCCCTTCATAGTTGCTAACAATCAATGGTACTTCATGTCTTCGTTGTTCAACTATCTCCATTTATTGAATTTCCTCTTCTGATTCCTCTTGTTCTGATATCTCCCCTTCTGAAAACCCTGTTGGTTACCCCTCCATTGTCCTTTGTTGTTGTTATTCACATTATTATTGTTTTGATTTTGTATAAGTTCACTCCTACGTAACCCCTCATTGTTGGTAACAAAATCTGAGGAGGTAGAAGGTAAAGGTTCTATTTCCTCTAATGAATCAATTTGTTCAATATTTTGGGCATTTTGATTGTTGTTCGTCATCATGTTAAACACCGGTTGATTAGAAGGTGGTGGGTTAGGAGGTGGTTGATATGGTTGGCTATTAAAAGATGTGTGACCTATAAACCGACCTCCCTTTACTTGCCATTGCTGTGCTGGGGGAGGGCTAGGATAAGCTGTGAACTAAATGAAAAAAGTATAACTTTGGATGTAAAAATAAAAACTCATCCAGATTTTGAAAGATATAAATATGAGTATGTCCGTATCTTTCAAACCATTGATGCACATATGTTAAAGGCAAAAGCGGTGAAGTGTAAAAAATTGGAACGTGACAGTTTACAATATGCAAATGACACAGCTTATCCTAGCCCTCCCCCAGCACAGCAATGGCAAGTAAAGGGAGGTCGGTTTATAGGTCAGACATCTTTTAATAGCCAACCATATCAACCACCTCCTAACCCACCACCTTCTAATCAACCGGTGTTTAACATGATGACGAACAACAATCAAAATGCCCAAAATATTGAACAAATTGATTCATTAGAGGAAATAGAACCTTTACCTTCTACCTCCTCAGATTTCGTTACCAACAATGAGGGGTTACGTAGGAGTGAACGTATACAAAATCAAAACAATAATAATGTGAATAACAACAACAAAGGACAATGGAGGGGTAACCAACAGGGTTTTCAGAAGGGGAGATATCAGAACAAGAGGAATCAGAAGAGGAAATTCAACAAATGGAGATAGTTGAACAACAAAGACATGAAGTACCATTGATTGTTAGCAACTATGAAGGGGACTTCCATGTATATAACTACTCCTCAGCGCAAATTGAACCAGAACTGGTTAATCTGCTGGCGAAAGGACTCACCTTTGTTCCATATAAGAAACCAAACATTACAAATCATATAATTGATTTAAAAATGTATGTAAGAAAATTGAATTTACATCTTTTGTTTAGTGGAATAGGAAGATCTCAAGTAGAACAATATAGAGTCCCCAGCACATTTAACCCACCATTGCATAACACACTTCACATTTTTGAAAAAATATGTGAATTAGATTTTAGATATAATAACAGTTTCAATAAGAACAAAAGAACAGATATGAGGGAGAATTTAACTGAGGAAGAGCAAGAATGGATGGAGTATTTGAAAAAATTGAATGTTCGCATCATGAAACCAGATAAAGGGGGAGGACTAGTGTTTATGGACCCCATAGATTATGAAAATAAAATAGAAAGAATCCTAATGACAGATACATACATGGAGGCATCTATACATGAATATAATCAAGCTAACCAAAGGATTAAAATATATATAAACGACCTTTTCATTGAGGGAAGAATAAATTTGAACATGTCTGATTTTATGACTATGTTAGCACCTATAGTACCTACAATCTTTGGGGTACCTAAGATACACAAAGACCTACTAGATCCTCCCCTGAGATGTATAGTAGATGGTAGGAATTCAGCAACCTATGCATGTGCTAAGGTAATAGATGGAATGTTAAAGAAATATGTGACTCAAGAGGCAGGAATATGTAAAGATTCTTGGTCTTTTTTGGAGAACATCAATGAATTAGATTATGTAAATGAATACAATTTCCTTACAATAGACTTAAGAGATTTGTACACCTCTATACCCCAAGATATAGGAATAGAGTGGGTAGTTTTGAATCTTAAATCAAAAGGTGTTTCACAGAATGAAATATCATTAATTTAAGAATTATTAGATATTGTCCTGTCGCACAATTACATCTATTTCAAGAACAAGTTCTTCCATCAAGTAAAAGGGGTGGCTATGGGTTCCCCCTGTGGTTCTACTTTTGCCAATTTGGTAATGAATTATTGGGAACACACATTTATTTTTAATGTTGAGCAAATTTATAACCAAATAGCATATTTCACTAGATTTTTGGACAATATTTTTATATTGTTCAAAGGAAATGAAGGACAGGCTAAAACCCTAGTAGAGTATTTGAATGAAACAACAGAATTTTTGGACTTTACATACAGCTTTCATGAGACGGAGATACCATATGTGGATGTATTATTAACTAAAAATACATCCCTTAAAAAATATGAAGCAAGAATTTACAGAAAACCTTCATATTCTAATACTTTTTTACATTTAACGAGCGCTCACCCTTTTTACCAAAAGAAATCTGTAATAAAAGGTCAACTGGTCAGAGCGGCCAGAATGACCACTACAGAGGGTGATTTTGAAGCTGAATGTAACACATTAAAACATATGTTCATCAGAAGAGCATACCCTAGTAAAATTTTGGATGATATTATTACTGAAGTTGTTGAAAAAAGAAAGAATGGAACATATAGGCCAATATTGAATAAAAAGAAAGGATAATTATTAATGACACCCTAGCAGGGGAGAATATCACATTTACAGAATATACAGCCAGTTCCATAATAATAAATGAAGATTCAGACTTCAAAGTGAACTTTGTTATTACATATGGCATGGATTTTGAGCACATTAAGAATATTATAAGGAAGAATTGGAACATTATTACCCAAGATAAGGAACTTTTGGACAAATTGGGTTTGGATCCAAAATTTACAACAAGAAGGGATAGGAATTTCAAAAATATATTTGAAAACTTGGGAAATAATGTAAATAAAAAGAATAGTATGCAACAATGTTTGACATGTCCATATTGTAAGTTTATTCAGGTAGGGACATCAATAGACATCCGGACTAATAATTATAACACTAGGAGAATATTAAAAAGTACAGGAAAATTTAATTGTAATTCCAGTTTATTTGGCCAAGTGCTCAGATTGTCCAAGATTCTACGTAGGAAAAACCAAACATAGATTAAGAGATAGAATATATGACCATCTATATAGTATAAAGAAAAACAAGCAGGATAGTGCCTTAGCAAAACATATTGAAGAAAATCCAGGACATAAATTTAAGTTTTGGGTACTAGACCAAATACTACCAACTATTAGAGGAGGACCGATGGAACTAGAATTAGAGAGATTGGAATTGATTTGGCAAATTAGGTTAAACATACAATAATTTAGGGTTAAATGATATGTGTTCAACTATGCCTATTTTGAGAATAAAAAGTCTAAGTAGATGAATATAAAGTCCCAATAAAATCAAAATTAAAAATAAAATTAACATTTAATGTAGTTGGTTGCTGCAAATAACATATATATAACATCATACAACATTGTTTAATATATTTTACTAACACATTTTTAATTAATAATATGTATATACAAATATATTTTTTTACTATAAGAAAATTGATATAATAGAATAACAAGAACAAGTTTTAAGTTTTGTATTTTTAGTATTATAGGTTAATATATATAATAAATGAAATCACATAGTTAAATGACTGCTGATTATATGTATAATATTGGTGTACAAGTGTTTTTAGAGTATAGCCCTTTAAATGCAGCTGAAAGCTGGGGTCAGCTAATTTGAACAAATACTATTTAAACAAGTTTTTAATGAATATTAATTATCTGAAGAAGTCCACGAACTACTGTGGACGAAAAGCGCTTCATTTCATCTTATTTCCAATAAAAGATTGTATCATCTGGAGGTTGCCAAGCCGTTTTTTCGTTTATGTTTGTGAAAGGCAGATCATGCCTCCTGAACCTGATTGACTTCTTTTAGGCAGTCACCAAAGCCGTAGATGAGGGTAAAGTGGTTCACACAGCCCATTCTGGAATTATAGCTAAATTCACTAAACTAGGTATAAATCCCTACGTCACAAGATGGGTTGCCAACTGGCTCACTGACAGAACCCACACTGTAAAAGTTGCAGACTCCAAATCTGACCTCAAAGCATTGACAAGTGGAGTACCACAGGGTTCCGTCCTGCACCTCTCCTGTTTGGTATCTACTTCTCTGAAGTACAGGCTAACACAGAAGGCCTCTGGCTAACTAAGTTCGCAGATGACTACAAACTAGGAGCCATAGTCATGTCCCCAAATGATGTGGACATCCTACAGAAGGGCCTCGCTGAGACAGATGTCTGGTGTCAGAGCCACGGCCTCAAGCTCAGTGCCAAAAAGTGCACTGTCATCGCCTTTGGTAAAAACTCTGTACCCATGAACTACCACATAGGCAGCAATCTACTTAACACCAAATGCGTGATGAGTGGCCTTGGGACACAGGTGGGCAGTAGTCTCTCCTTTGATAGTCACATCGCCACAGTAGGCAGGAAGTCCTTCTATGTGGCACACCTCATCCTAAAAGGGTTCTCATCCAGGAAAAAGAGGTCATTGTTCCCCTCTACTCGACACTCATTAGACCCATTATAGAGTACAACGCTCCTTTTGGAATCTACCTCACAAGACATGCAGCAGCTGGAAAGGCCACAGAAGTACCTCACAACGAGGATTACTGGCCTCAAACAAATGCCCTACACTGACTGCCTCAAACTCCAGCTTTACTCCATAGCATATCGCCTACTCCGAGGTGATCTCTGCCTAACATATAAAGCTATGTCAAACCCAGAGCTGTTGGACATGCTACACCTAAAGAAATCTCAATCCCTCCGAGCTACATCATCTAGGGACCTAAACCTTGTCACCACAATAAACAAGACATGCTGGAGGTATAGATTCCTGTCCCAGAGACTTCCCATACTCTGGAACTGGCTACCCATCTATATCAAGCAAAGTTCTTCATTAGCACTCTTCAAGAAAAATCTTGATGAGTGGATGGGAAATAGGAAATACACCCCGAGGATCGTCTCTGCTCGACAGTGGCACAGGAAAATAACTTTCTTGGGTGGTGTAAGCCAGGGTACCTTGCTGGCTAGGCTTACGTAGGCCCTCGGGCTGATAGCCTAGTACCTACCTATGAACATTTTTTAAATCTTGCTCTTGCAAACTTAGAAAGTAGATAGAATAACAGGTTTTGAATTAACATACATTTTCTTTTTTTTTTTTTGAAAACAGCTTTATTGATTTTTATGTTTAAACAGATTAAACATATGATTATAACATAAATGTAACTTTTGATTAAATACATATGAACAGTTCACACAACAAAACTAAATTATTTACGAAGGCATCCATATATACATTTCAAAAACATAATTATCATCAAGGTTTCATGTTGTAATACATTCTTTTTTTAACAATTCCTGTAGACTAACTCACATATTGTATGAGTATGTTTTCAACATACATTTTCTGAAGGTTATGAAGTCTGAAACTCAAATGTCTGTCATTATTTTCTAACATTAGTCTTTAATGATTTGCCACTAATTTGCCATAAAAAACACAATTTTATGAAAAACGGACCAAATATATGAAGCCAAAATCTGGACGTTCTGGGAAAATCTGTACAGTTGAGAGGTATGCCTGAGAACACTTCAGCAACAACTTACAGTATCATGATATCTATTATTCACTAGGTCATATAAATATGGGGAGATTCCTCAAGATTGGAGACATGCGCTTATTAAGCCAGTCTTTAAGGGAAAGGGGAGTAGGACAAACCCAGAGTCATATAGACCCTTAAGTCTACTTTCACGTTGTGGAAAAATAATGGAGAAGGTAATATTGGATAAGTTATTGTCACAACTGGATAGGTTGGGACTTGAAACCATATATCAGCATGCTTATGTTAAAAACAGATCTATTACCACCTGTAACATGATGTTCTATAGCAATATAATAACAGCTATTAATGAAAAATTGTGCTGTGATGTAATTTATATTGATTTAACTTCAGCATTTGACAGGGTCATACACAAAACACTGATCAATAAATTAGTACAACTAGGTATTGATGTACTCTTGATAAGATGGATAGCTGCATGGCCTACAAATAGGACATGGTAAGTATACACAGCAACTGGACAGGTGAAATCCTTGGTTACAGTCAGGGTGTCTCACAGGGGGCTCTGTCCTAGGCCCTTACTTGTTTAGATTGTATCTTTCAGACCTAACATTTTCATCTGAGGTGTTCTACATTCTGTATGCAGATGACCTGAAAATGGGTAAACTGATTACATTGTGTTACAGATAAGGCATGTCTGCAAAATAACTTGACCATTTGGGCACATGAGAATAATATGCTGATAAATGCATCAAAAACTAAGCATATGAGATTTGGGAGACATAAATTGAAAGGTGAATATTTAATACAGCACACAGTGATTGAAACTGTAGACTCATTTGAGGACCTGGATATATGGGTAGATTCAGCTATGAGATTTTCTAATCATGTCAACCAATTGGTTAATGATAGTTATAGAAATATAGGTTGTATAAAAAGATTTATATAGTCTAGGAAATCAAAAATAACTGTCATGTTTTGTTAGTTACATTAGACCCAAATTTGAGTATGGAATTACAATATGGAAACCCTATAGAAAACAAGCATAAGTAAACTGGAAAGAGTACAGCGGAAATGTGCCAAGGGCATCCATGGATGTGAAAATTTAAGTTCTTATGAAAGACTAAAATATCTGAACTTGTGCAGTGTCTCTTACAGGTAACTAAGAGGAGATCTTATTCTGGTATATAGGACATTTAGTGACCACTACCTCTGGGAATGTTTGGGGTTATCAAAAAATACTATAGAATCATCAGACATCCTATGTGGAAGATTCTATAGGAATGAGAAGTGTACTAATTGGTTCTCTGACAGAGTAGCCAATGCATGGAACAGACTACCTAATTACATTAAAGCAAGTACTAGTTTAGATATTTTTTTTAAGAACAGCCTGGACACTTATTATGGGAACAAGTGTGTTGGCATATTGGCTAGCTAGAAGGGCATTAATGCCTGTGCTTGAAATATTTGTATGTATGTATGTATTAGAGGAAATAATCCAAGGTGCCCATCGTTCCTAACTAGCTTTTGTTTTTTTCCATTTTTGATCCTACTCATAACGTTCCTTTTTGTTAAATGTGCATTGCACTTAAATACTATCCCCAGTGGCATAGCTATGCCATCAGAACTATCCACCACTGTGTTCTCTCTGTGTAGGCTTATCCACTATGTTTATTATATTGGAACTAGTTGGAGTTCCAGTGTAAGACACCCCCATCCCATCCCAATATAACAGAAGAGTTAGCTGTTGAAAGGTGTGTGCTACTTATTCTGGCCAACTCTTCAGGCAACAGGCCTACTTCTCAAACTCTTCTTACCTGCACTGCAGTCAGAGACCCAAATTCTGTGCCAGTGTATCTAGCTTTGGCTGTTGTTTCTTTACTTGTATATACTTATTTCAGAAATATTTTGTTAAAGATTTAACATATACAGTATGGAATGAGTGACGTCAGGTGCCTGGAGTAAAGGCATGCGAAACAACTGGTGATTTATCTACCAAATAGCATCTTATAAATCTATCTCTCTCTCTCTATTTTTTTCTTGGCTGACAGGAAGATCTGGCTCCTGGAGACCGCCACCATATGGATTTCGTGTTCCAACTGAACAACCAACACCGGAAGATATCAGAAGACAGAGGCTGCACAGATTTGATAGATAAATAAAAAGGTGTTCCTGCAACCATCCAAGTGCCTTTCCCAGACTTTTGCTTGTTTCATGTTTGGATTTTTCAGGGATATGTAAATTCAATCTTTTTGTTTTTTCCAGAGAGTATCAACTTTTTCTTGTGCTTAATTGTATTTTTTTCTTTTTCTTTTTTGATGAGGATATGAAAAATACTTATTAGGATGTAAAGTATTACTTGAAAGAAAAATCCTCATATTTAATTTGTGACATAACTGATGTCTTGTGATACGTTCTTTATTATAGTAAATACTTCCACGTTGTGCTGTAATAATGTTTAAGTTGAAGAATTGTGAGAATTTGAGAATTCATCCTTTCAGATTACTATGACAGAATAATAAAACCACATAGCATAAATGGCAAACTGCACTCAGTACAGAGAGTTAATATCATTCAGATATTTTGAGAGAATAGGAAGGTTACCATATCCCCAGAATTAAAAATAATAATTCTGCTGTTAGAAACAGACATTTTCCACTTTTCATTAACAGTTAACATAATCTTACAAAAGAAGATATAATTTATACTGGCTCAAACATCTTTAGTAAGGCAATTCAGAAGAAATGTGTTGCTAATAGCATCAGAAATGTATAAGCTTGAGGGTTGGGGCAGTTGAGGTTGTTTAGTAGGATTTAACAGATGTAAGTTAAAAGATCCGTCACTGAAACAGCCGAGCATAGGTAACAGCCTGGCATTAAAACTGAATGTTATATTCCCAAAGGTCATTTCCATTGGGACTGGTTGAAAAAAATGTTTTGTTAAAATGTAATATCATACTTTAAAGTGCATCGCAGCAAATGAATTAACCACTTGAGATGCATCTTGCACTGATCATTTCATATTTCTTTGGACCGTGTCTTGAATAAAAAGCCTTTTAAACTTTTTATTAAAATCTCTATCCAAATACATTTAGAATCTCCCTCAGTGATGTCAACTAAGGGTGCTTCCATAGACTTTAATGGCCATGTTTCTGTACATGTGCAGAATACGTCCATTAAGGAATGCATTTACATTTTCAATGAGTTGATGGCACTGAGGTTAAAGATCATCTTTAAATTTCAGTAGCATCAACTCAGGGAAAAAAAATTAACAAATGCTGGAATTTAATAACTATTAGAGGAAAAACATTCACTAATCAGGTGAAAATGCTGATTGGCACTTTATGAGCCACGTGGGATGGTGCTAAAGGTAAGTCGCCAAGTGTGACTATATACTTTAAATGGGTTTTGTCTGTAAATAGTAACATTAAAAATATTTCTTTTAAAGGATTTCCACAGGTAGTCTGCATATCATGAGTAAATGAACATCATGTGTTTAACAGAAAAAATTGTTAGAATATAACTCAAGTATTAGACTGTCTTTCCTCAGGCTAAAGTCAAGAATAAGAATTTTCTGCAGTCATACTGTAAGAGCGCATTTACCAGAGGAACAGTAGTAGTTGAAATTAGACTGCGTAGCACAGAGTACTTGGAAGTATTAACACTTCTTTGAAAGGTGCTAAGGGTTAGGGGGGGCTAGGGAGCCTGGATGCTTGGACACTCTTCTAATATGATATATCAGTGGCTTGTTAACTTTTTCAGTCTTGAGCTCCTACATGTTGGATATGAATACCCACTAAGCCCACAGTAAGGCAATCTTATGTCAAGAATAAGGGTTGCAGTTCCTTGTAGCAGCTCATGTGGTTTACATCTCATACTGGCATGCATCATTGGAAACTGTCCTCATTAAGTGCAGAAAAAAATGCTAACCTTCTGAATGCTCGTGAAATTGCTGGATCATCAGTGAAGGTCATCCTGTTGCTGCTGCTTCCTAGAACTGGAACATAATGTGGGCAGCTGTTACTTTAACCCAGTAGCTCCTCTTGCACATTCATGCAAAGCACAAGGCCTACCACACCACAAAGGCCTGTAATAGTGAAGAAAAGTGATACAGTCGTGAGAAGGTCAGTGCATAGCTCATTGCACAAATTCTTTTAGCAGTGGAAGGAACATGTGTTTTTCAAAAATTTCAAAAAAAAGCTTTAATCCCAACAAAGAAAATGATTCTACAAAATTTCTAGTACCCATGAAAGAAGGAACCTGGAGACCTGTGTTGGATCTGTCTCTTCTCAATCTGTTCATAAAAATTACAAAATTCAAAATGATTTTCCTTTAGACTGTTTCCTCTTATCCTTCCACACTGCTTTCTGGTTACTCTGGAACTGAAAGACTCCTGTCATCATATTTATTTTCACTGAGAGTTCAGACCTTGCTTAAGGTTTTCTGTATTTGGTTTACATTTTCAATTCTCTTCTTTACCCGTTAGACTTTCCACAGCTTCAAGGGTATTTACAAACTGTCTGGCTCTGGTAATTAGTGCAGATTACAGGGAATAAAGATTTTTACTTGCTTAGACGATTGCTTTATTTTTTGCCTCTTCAAAATTGTCACGTTCCTTTTTTTGTCATGAATCTGTTTCAAAACCTAAATTTTCATCTCAACCTGGAGAAATCTTGCCTATTCACTAATCACAGGCTGACATTCGTAAGATGCCCACTGGATACATCTCTTAGGATGGCTAATATTCCACCAGAAAACATTGCCTTCTACCATTTCCAGTTCCTAGAGTTTACCCCCCAAACTATGGCACCTGCAAAGGATTAACTCAGAAATTCGGGATGCATGGCTTCCACTTTCTTGATGTTTGTACTACCCTGATTGCACATGAGAAAATTACAGTGGTTTCCAAGTCAGTGTGGACTCAATACTAGCATCCTCTTTAATTTCCTATCCCTGTTCTACAATTTTCAGGAAGGAACTCTTATGATGGGTGATTCAAACCTTGTTAAATTCAGGATTACCCCACCTCCACTACACACACACCCCTTCTCAGTCTGTACCTACAAATGCATCAGTCGTTATATGGGGTGCAGTATCCTATTCAAGGCTATCAAAGTGCAAGGGATTTGAAAGCATCACTTGAAGAAAAAAAAACACAATTATCAAAAAAACGATGACCTTTGATAAATACAGTATAGACCTTGAATCACTGGACTCCAGAATCACTGTTGGTAACACAGACAACACCACTATGATGTGGTCCATAAACAAGAGGGACTAGATCTTACTCCCTGTACAGACTACCCATGATAAACTGCAAGGAGGCTACTTAAAGCCCATCAGAGCACAGCACTGTAGTAGACAGGTTGAGTAGATCCAGGATGGACCCTCACAAATGGATGTTGCACCCAGAATCTTCCAGGTGATTATATACCTGTGGGGAACTCCCCAAATAGATCTGTTCACATCCATTCACACCAGAAAGCTGAAATGAAGTTCTGCTCCAGGACACCTTACAAAAGAAGCCTGAAAGACAGATGCCTTTTCCTTTGCATGATTCTCCATGCCTCCCCCCTTTCTTTTAATAACCAGAGTTCTTTTACATATTCAAAAGGACTCATCAATCATGCTAGTAACTCCCTTTTGGCCCAGACAGTATAGGTTTTCCCTTCTAATGAAAATAGTCAAGAGCAGTTACCACAGACTTTTCCCACACAATGGATCTATTCACGCAAGATAAGGCATCACTGATCTCCCCTACATGCAGAACTTGCATCTAACTGCTTGGATGATAGCATTTTGATCCCAGTCAGGCACCTGAAGATATGCAGAGGGTATTAAAGGAAGCCAGAAGACCTGCCACTAGAAAATCTTATTTCGCCAAATGGAAGAGATTTTCTAGTTGGTGTGTCAAGAGAAACCAGGACCCATCGACTGTTGAGGCCCCACTAGTTCTCCAATATCTCTGTGAGTTGCTCAAATCAAGCCTTTCTTGCTCATCCGTTGAGTAAGAGTGCAGGATAAGAAGATATTGATGTCTGTGTACTCTGTGAGTATGGTCCCAAATCCTGATGGTCCACTTGTTTATAGCCACTGTATCACAGTCCATTTGTCAGTGACAGTGATTTGTCACAGTTAGCATCATTGACAGCATTCATGTACCTGGATGTGTGTATGCCAGTCCCAAAAACATGCTTTTCACCTGTCTTCAAGCTTTTCCAGTGAAAAAAAACACACTTAGGGCAATGTCAACATCCCATAACAGAAGGAAAAGTTCATCATTTGCACATATACGCACACCCAAAAAATACACCCCAAATTTCTTCACTGCCTTGCGCATCCACAAGAGGATGTGCGACTGCATAATGATGTAGCCAGATTTCCACAATTAGTATGCATATTAGCTTTGCTCTCCCCTTAAAAAGGGCCATGATTCCCTCTATCCACAAAGTTAAACAAGTAAGGTAACCTGTTTTGTAGTTGCAATAAGGTACTTTGAGAGAGTGCCATGGGTTTATGCTGTTTGCTGTGTGCTACGACTCATTCTTCAGCCGACCCGAAAAGAGAATCAGTGTTATAGCACTAAACTGTGTTGTTGACTTTTATTACTCAGTGCTTTTATCTTGCCTGATGTACCTATTTTGAAAAGAAAAATATAAATTAATTAATTAAAGCTGCAAGCACTCAGCAGTTCTCCTAGCTACACCTTGGTTATTGACCCTGGAAATGTATACCTTTTGAGAATTACCATAATGTTGTTTTTCAATTTGTTGACAATTGCATGTGGTAAAGTCTTATAAAACTTGCATTTTTTCTGTAAGATGTAATGTGTACGTATCTATGTATAAAATAGCTGTTGTTTTAAAGCTGCAGTCCATACTTGTTTTTGAACATTTTTATCAGACCATTTTTATGATTAACATTTTTTATTGCAAACCACCTTTAAAGCTAAAATAGTGTTTCCATACTTTACAGTTCATGCTTTTTGGAAATTATTACTATTTTCTTTTTCGAATTATGATACTGTGTTCCAAATTAAAAAAAAATGTTACATATGTTGTTTTTTTCTGTAAAAGCAAATTATCTATTGGATTATTTATTCTTTTAAAACTGTATTAAATCATTTTCATTTACCATTTTATGAATGTATTTTCTAAGACTTTTTTTGGCAACTCTATGAAGAACAACCACCAACAATTAAAAACAACAAACAAGAGTGCAAACACTGGAGTATATCAAAGAGCAAATAAGCACTGGCACATTGTCAGCAGAACAAATTAATAAAAGGAAGTAGTGACATTCATTAACTAACTGACCACTGACACTAGTAGTATTGGTTAACAGTGAATAATCAGTGAGGTGCTGCTATGCATTACCATATGGTAAGGGTATAAGTACGAATAAACCACACAGCGAAAGCCAGATAAACAAAAAGATAGATTTATTCCTCTAGCGCCTCGGCCACAATAAGCCTTCAAGGAGTAATACATAACATTATCTAAAACCTTTTATAGTACCAGCTCTCATTAATAAAAAATCAAACAATTAAAATATTAATTCAAGCAAAATTTAAAGTAACATCTATTAAATTCATACAATACTTTTCCAGCAACATTCTGTATTTAAACCCCTTGGAATTAATGTATCAAATTTTAAAATACACCATGTTTCTTTTCTTAAAAGCTTTAATTTATGCATTTCTTTATCTAAATATTTCATGTCTACCTGTTCCAGAATAGTAGCTTTCAAATGTTACGTACTTCCATCATGGCATTTATTAAAATGAAGAGCCAAAGGGCTGTCCATTTTATTAGCCCTAATATCTGTCAAATGTTCCAATAAACGCATTTTGAACATTTTCTTTGTCTGCCCAATGTAAAACATGTTACAGTTACACTTAATAGCATAAACAACTCCCTCTGTGCGACAATTAAATATTCCATTTGATTTGAATCTAATATTATTTATATATAAAAAGGAATTAACAATATATGAACATCCAATACATTTGCCACATGGCTTAGTACCCTTAATATGAATCTGCTGATTTAACTGAACCCCTGGTCTCTGAAATTTAGTATGCACAACCATATCTTTGATACTCCTTCCTCTTTTATATGAAAAAATTATTTTTTTTCTTGTCAAATTATCTAATTCTGTAAAATTTTTTAAAAATTCCCAAAGATGAGAAATATAATATTTAATATTATCACTTAAAATATTATACTTAGAAACAACAAATAAGTTACCCACTTTATCATCCCTACTAACATTATTCCTAATTTTCACTTTATTTATATTATACCGAATATTCAGTACATTTTGTACACTTTTATTAATAATATTTTCATCAAATTTTCTACTTTTAAACATCAATTTTGTGAGTTCTAACTCCTTTCTGAATATATAATCTTCATTACAAAGTCTGGAAATTCTCAAAAATTCTCCAAAGGGTAAAGACTCCAAAGTATGTCTCGGATGACAACTATTACCCATTAGGAAATTATTTACTACTTCAAATTTCCTATATATACTAGTACTAATATTTTTACCCATAACTCCACATAAATTAATGTCCAAAAAGGAAACTTGATGGCCAACTTGCAAACCATCAAAATCTATATTAAACCTATTTAACTGAATATCTTCTACAAAGTGTAACACAAAGTCCCTACCACCATCACATCAAAAAATTAAATCATCTATAAATCTATAATAAAGTTTTACATATTTTTTAAAAAACAATTTACTATAGATACACTCATTTTCAACCAAACCCATGAATATATTTGCATGCATAGGTGCAAAAGGGGCACCCATGGCAGTACCTTGGGTTTGGTGATAAATCTGATTTTCAAAATAAAAAAAGTTATTCTCTAAGCAAAATTGAGTTAAATCCAAAACGTAATGAGTTAAAGGGCTACTCCCCATTTGATGCAACAAAGCTTCCAAGCCAAATGAATGTTTAATATTGGTGTAAAGGCTTCTTACATCCAATGTTATCCAATACATATCTTTTGTCCACCTAACATTCCTGATTTTTTCTAAGAAGTCAAAAGAATCTCTAATATATGAAGGAAGTTGTCGAGCTTCCTTTAATAATATGCCATGTAAAATAACTCCTAAGTTGTGTAAAAAATAGTTGCTGGCAGAAACTATAGGACGGCCTGGTGGATTCATACTATTCTTATGTGTTTTAGGCAAACAATAGAAAAAAGCCGGGTAAGTACTTAGCCTGTGTAAAATGAAATGGAGTTGTTTGCAACTAGCTGTAAGCAAACACGTGATCTGGCCTGAACAACTTACAGGGACCCGTCATTAGAAGCTGTGCAAGGAGTTCTGCGGGGGGGGGGGGGCTGCCACCTAGGGCAACTGTCTCCTCTATGGATTCCACAATCCAGCAGTTTAGGCTCTTCAACAAGTTGAGAAACTTAATTCAGTGTTCTCTATTTTCTTCCATAACATGAGAGGACAAAGGTATGCAAGTGACCTTTACATCTCCTATCTATCTAACCACCCTGACCTGAAGTTTGCAAACATTTGTACTATCCTGGAATGGCAGTTATCAGGAGTTTTCCACTGAGTGACTATGAAGGCTCTTACTGATGCTGATAACTTTACTATCCAGTCTTTTACATTGGGACTGCTTCTGTCCAAACTTCGTCTGTGTAAAGTGATTTTTGTCATATAACCTTACATACTCACTCACACCCCCACTTTTTTAGAATACACAAATCCTCTGGCACCCTCAAAATTTCTGCTTAAGTCCTGGAGTCTTGTCACTACAGCCCCTATATCACACCTGTGTTTAGGCATCCATTTTCCAGCCATTTAAAAGCAACCTCAAAGTTATGCTGCTAAATGCTAGGAGTCTTAACATGAAACTGCACTGACTGGGAGCAGTTGTTAAAGCGCAGTTTAAAATATACATAAATAACATTAATTACCTTGTAGTCTTGAGTCAAGAATAACTCTTCAGGATGTGAAAAACATTTTCTTTTTATTTAAGTCCACATACGCCAGTGCTGGGAGACTATCTACACAATTTAAAGTCAGTCTCACCAAGCAGCAAAAAAATACACACTCTTTATTTAATTTCTTAGCAGTATCATGCATGCAAAATACTGACGTAGTCAAATAGGATTTCTGCAGACCCTCATGCTTCTCTCTTAGTGCTGCACATGAAAAATCATGTTTTTTTTAGTACCAATAATGTTTTAGAAAAGTACAGGCCACCTGGCTTGTTAAGCAGTCTTGTTTCCTGACCTTGTACATTTTAGTATCAGTACATTCTAACTCCCCAACATTCCTTGCAAGTATCCATCCCAGCTTGGGAAGGTCAGAGCTTACATGCAGTGTATTCTTTCTTGCTTTCAGAAACCAGTCTTTGTAACATCCCTTAACCCCTTCAGCACATTTTTTACATTCAGTCATCTGTTAATACACTTGCAGCTTGATATTAGAATGCAGTTGTGAAACATTCAGAACTACAATAAGTAAGTGTGATTTGCATAACTGCAGCTATACTACATATTTTTAACAAGAACAAATATTAAATAATTCATCAAACATATTTGTGAAGAAATTGTAAATTAATATGCATTTTGTGTAGAATAATCATGAGAGATGCATTTTTCTCTAACAGATGCCCTCCTCTGACACTACTAGTGTCATAAAGTACACAATTATATTTTCATTTTCCTTAATTTGATAAGTACACTTCATCTGTAGTGATTGAGTTTTCATTCTTCAGGTACAAGTGGCGTTTCTCATGTAAGTGTGATCCAAGACTTTGTGATTACAGTCTTTAGAACAGAAAATATTAAAACAATTAAAAGAATAATACCAGTTTTATACCTTGTAATATGCCATTTTCCAGGTTACCAAATACACTGCTCAACCAACGAAAACACGTCCAATTTTAGAACTACTGTCCAAATATCTGGCCCTCTACTTCATGACATTGGCCAACTTTTCCTGTTCATTATGGTAGTCACTAATAACAAGAACAACAATGATTTTTATGAGGGCCATGATCCCCCTTTTCTAGCAGGCATTATATCGAGTGCCAATTGGGTCTGTAATGTTACAGTTCATATTGCAGTCATTTTTCAATTTGTCATTGTGATGTGATATGAAGTATGGTTAGCTACCTCCTGAAGAATTTGAGCAAGCATGGTGATTTCAAGCATTGTCCTTTGCAATCCATACCCAGGAGTTAACTGAAAATACTTGCTCTGCCCAGTGGATTACTCGATATTTGTCAGCCTACCTGCTGGTGGGAGCTCGAAATGTTGAATAGCAGGAGTAATATAGCCTACAAAGCAACATCCAGAACAGTTTGTGGGTAACCAGGGGTAGGGATGATCACCACAAATGTAGTAACGATCCTCTATCATGCCCATGCCACGCCCCCCAGTCATAGCTTCTTAACTGTAAAGAGTTCAACACACTTTCATGTCTAGTGTCATTGTATTTGCATTCCCACTGGCAAATTCCCATTTATGGGATGACATGTGTGTCCACAATTTGTGGTGGCAAGCTGAAGAGAAACAATCTTTAAAAAATTTGTCAGATTTCACCAGATTAGTGTCACTAAGTTCTTTCTCAAATGTTACCTGTGATGCAGGAATTGGAATCATGGGAATCCCTGCCTTAGAATGTTGAGGTATATGTGAACATGCACAACAGTTTGTCACAGCATACTGTCGAAGAACCAGCAGGAATCTATTTTCTCTCGACCAGAGCTTAAAGGAAACAGCAGCAAAAACAGAGCAAAAGTACCTGTTGTCATGGGATTTATCATGAGGTGCTGTTTTAGTTGTATTTTCTCCTTGTATGTTTCACTGGGCAGATGATTCATCCTTCACACTTCGATCTTTCACCAGCAATGATGATTGGTCTGGAGCACACGACAGATGTTCATCGTGTTTCACTGCTGCAGTCATTACACATGGGTTATCCTGCCGTCAGGTGGTCCTGCAGTTGGCCAGAGTTCCAAAGTCTTGCTCCGGCGTCGGTTGCTGTCGCTTCTTCCCTGACATCAGTGCGCCGGGGTATATAAGATGCAGCCAACACCATTTTCTTCAGTCTTTCTTGCCGCGTGGTGCCCAAAGCAAAAGCAGTTCGCAAGTGCCGGTCGGCTGACTCCTGAGATTTCAAATTCGATTTCAGATCCGAAGTCTTCAATAAAGCTAAGCACCCCATTGGAGAAACTTTTTCTTGCCTCGGACCAATGTCAGTAAACGTTAATAATTGTATTTCTTGTGGGAAGCAAATACCTCATAAGGATTTTCATTCTTACTGTATTCCATGCCTAGGCCCAGATCACGACATCACTAGTTGTCGGTTTTGTGCTAGATTTAACAAACGCACTATTAAACGTCGGTTTGATTTTGCACGCCATTATTTTGGCCGAAGGTTTAATTATACCATGCCGTCGGAGCAACCGACGACCGGAATTCACAAAAAACTCAAAGATAAAGATAAGGACAGGCATCCGAGGCCCAAAACTGACGACGAAGCCTCTTCTAGGAGAGTCACCGGTACTCAGTGAGGCGCTTTCGCAGCCCCTGACACCCGCTACCTCAGAGCCGCAGGCCACGATCGACTCCCACGTGGAGTTGCCTAGGCCTCTGGATACTCAAGGTGTTGGGCCTACGGAGACTAACCCTGCAGATGGGTCCGGAACTGATGAGTTCGGATTCTGAGGGTGTTTTCAGACCTACACAACTTACCATTGCATCTGCAGCCAAGTCTAAAGCAACTTTAAAGACAAAGAAGCAAGTACAGCATTCACCAGGACAGGCCTCCATGCCAAAAAAGCAGATGCTCAAAATGACCGAAGACTTAATTACTCTGATCAGGTGTACCCATCCCCCTCCTGATGAAAAGCCTAGGCAAGATACAGACTATGAGTCCTCTGACTAGATTTCTGTATATTCTGACTCCTCTTCAGACCAGGGATATTCCTTACCCCCCTGTGAGGACTCTGATGCTGGAGAATGTATTCCTTCAGCCTCTCTTCCTGAGGATTACTCTTTTGGGGAAACTTTACACACCATGAGGGAGCATTTCCACTGGGAGGGCCAGGATTACTCAGAGTCCAAGAAAAGGCTCACAGACTTTCTTTTATTGCCTCAGCACAGGCCCCTTGCTATTCTGCCAGTGTTGTATTTTGTGGACAATGTGTTCTCTGAATCCAGTTTAAATCCAGATTTTTTACCCCCTGCTCCAGTCAAGCCAGACAGGTACTACAGAGTCCCCGACTCACACAAATTTCTTTATAAAAACCCCGCTGCTGACCCAGAAACTATTTCCCAGGGTCCTAAAGGGGTAAAGGCCTCCACAGCTAAAAATCCAGTTCCCTCAGACAGGGATTCCAGAGCATTAGACAGATGGGGGAAGAAAGTTTACACCTCTGCAACTTTAGCAGTGAGGGCTTTAAACTGCCAGTTTCACATGCTTAAATATCAACAATATTTACTGTCTCAGTTAAAACAGAAAATGAGTACAAATACAGAACAACCTGATTTTAAGGAAATGTAGGATTTATTGCATGCAGCTGAACAAGTGGGAAAACATACTTTGCAATGTGGTTTTGATTCATTAGAAGCTTCTTGTAGAGCAGCAGTTACAGGATCTGTGATTCGAAGGCATGCTTGGTTAAAGGAACAAACCTTACCAGATCATGTCAAGGCAAAATTATTAGATGCTCCTTTACAGCAAGATATTTTATTTGGTGTTAAAGCAGAGGAGGTATTAAAGAAAATGGAGGATAAGGCAAAATCTGTGAAAACAGTAAAGGATTTCTTACAGGTACAGCCGCCAAGATTTAGCAGAAATTGACCAACTAAAAATTGGTCCTTTCCAGTGCCAGACATGCCACAAAGAGGCAGATACAGATGCGCAAGAGGCAGATCTCAGCCCCAAGGATCTTACAGACCATGACAGTGGGGTGCTTCAACACCCAAAGGAGGTGAGGACAAGTCACAACCTTACAGGAAACAATCTCAATGACTTTCCCCTTCCAATGCCAAACTCTACCCTGTTGGCAGCTCCCTTAGGGTGGAAACTAGCACTTTTTTCACAAAACTGGCAAACAATCACCCAGGACAAATGGGTGCTGAATATTGTGTCTTAAGGTTACAGATTCCACTTTCACACTTTACCAAGGCTAAAAGGAATGCCAGACCTGCCACAAAATCAATGGGCAGAGGCACAAAAACAAATTACAGCCCTCATGGACATGAGAGCTATTCAAAAAGTACCACAGCAGGAACAAGGACAAGGTTTTTACTCAAGATTCTTCCTGGTCCCCAGAAAGGACAAAGCCTGGAGACCCATTCCAGACCTTTCCACTCTAAATACTTACCTGGATGTTCCGAAATTCAAAATGTTGACACTACAGCAGCTCCTTCCCATGTTGGGCAAGAAAGCTTGGCTTGTTACTTTGGACCTCAAAGAGGCATACCTGCATGTCCCTATCAGACAAAATTGCAGAAGATACCTCAGATTCATAGCTGGTTCAATGCACTACCAATTCTCTGCACTGCCCTTTGGCTTATTTACTGCGCCCAGGGTCTTCACAAAGTGCCTGGCACCAGTAATTGCATTTTGCAGACAAAAAGGAATTCAAATATATCCATACCTGGATGACTGCCTGATTCAAGCAGAGAGCAAGGACATTCTTCTAAAGCATCTGGCGTTTGTAAAAAAAGTTATTAAGTTGCCTAGGGTACACAGTAAACGAAAAGAAATCAAAACTAGTGCCCTCACAAGAGATAATATTCCTGGGTGCCAGCTTAAATACAATGGCATAGATGGCTTATCTCACACCAGACAAACAAGGACAACTGACTTAGTATTTTCAATTGATGGCAACAAAGTCCCAACTCCCTGCAAGAAAAATTCTGCAGGCGTTGGGATTCATGGCATCCTGCATACTTCTAATTCCATATGCCAGACTGCATATGAGGAAATTACAGTGGTACCTAAAAAGTGTTTGGACTCAACACTCTCACAGCTTGGAAACGGTAATACCACTAATTCCCTGCCTGCAACAGGAGTTTCGATGGTGGGCACAGGCATGTCACCTCAACAAGGGTCAGCCTTTCACTCTACCCACAGCCAAGCAGACTTTAACAACAGATGCTTCGGATTACGCCTGGGGAGCACACATGGCAGGAAAATGTATTCTGGGCAAATGGACCACAGACCAAATGCATCTACACATCAATCAAAAAGAGATGTTGGCTGTACAAAATTCCCTAACAGCTTTCAAGGACCTTCTGCATCCAGGACAATTACTATTAAAGACAGACAGACAACACCACAGTAATGTGGTACATAAACAAGCAAGGGGGTACTCATTCTTACCCCCTATGCAGACAAGTCATGACCTTGTGGAACACAGCTCTAACTTATCAAGTTCATCTGCAAGCACAATTCCTGCCAGGAAAGAAAAATACTCTGGCGGACGACCTAAGCAAAAACATCATGGATCCACACGAGTGGAAATTAAATCCACAAGTTTTCAGCATGATAATGCAAAAATGGGGGTGCCCGGACATAGATCTCTTTGCCTTCCCACTGAACTGCCAACTACAAAAATTCTGCACAAGGACTTATCACACACAAGCATGGAAAGTGGATGCTCTTTCGTTCAGTTGGAAAGGCCTACATGTTTATGCCTTCCCTCCTCTGCCTCTCCTTTCGAAGGTTCTCCTAAAAGCCAGACAAGAAAAACCACAGATGATTCTGATTGCTCCAGACTGGCCACGCCAACACTGGTACCCAATCTTAAAGAACTTGGCTCAAGGCCCACCTTGGATTTTGCCTCAAATTCCACACCTTCTGACTCAACAAAACAATCAGATCCTGCACAGTCAGCTCAAAACCTTATCCCTGGCTGCATGGCAGATTCATTAGCCAAACAGGCAACACCTCTCTCTAAAGCTGTTATGGATATAATTTTGGAGGCCAGGAGGCCTAGCACCAGGAAATCTTATTCAGAAAAGTGGAAGAGATTCTGTGCCTGGAACCAGGCTCAAAGCCTTGACCCTCTTGTCCCTAACATTCCTCAGATAATACAATATTTAACTGAGATGCTGGACAAAGTACAATCCTTCTCATCCATTAAGATCCACACTTCTGCCATCTCGGCTCATTACAACACAGATCCTCCTATTTTCTCTCATCCTTTGCTAAAGCAGTACCTCAGAGGAGCTAAAAACATAAGACCACCCCGGAGAGCACCAGCACCTACTTGGGACCTCAACTTTGTCTTGGAAAAACTCACTTTACCTCCTTTTGAGCCAGCCAATACAGCAGAAATAAAATATATATCATGGAAAACTACCCTGCTACTGGCAATAACCTCAGCACGAAGAGTCTCAGAACTACAGACACTAATGGCAGTGGAGCCCTTCATAATTTTTCACCAAGACAGGGTTTCCTTAAGAACAAACCCTTCATTTATGCCTAAGGTGGTATCCAGTGTGGCTCTTAACCAAACTATTCACTTGCCAACATTTTATTCAAACCCCAGGAATAAAGGGGAGAGAATTCTACATTCCTTGGACATACACAGACAATTACACTTCTGCTTGGACAAAACCAAAGCTTTCAGGAAAACTGGGCAATTATTTGTATCCCATGCTGCAAGATCACAGGGAAAGGCTATTTCAAAGCAGATCATTTCAAAGCGGATAGGACACTGTATTTGGTTCTGCTACACACGGCATGGGAAGCCTGTACCATCTAACATTAGACCACATTCCACCAGGGCAACTGCAACTTCTACTGCCTATCTTAGAGGAGTACCTACCAAGGACATTTTGGAAGCTGCAACTTGGAGTTCAGTGCACACCTTTACCAAGCATTACCACTTGCCTCTTTATTCCAGATCCAGAGCTGGCTTTGCCACTGCAGTGCTGCAGGGCCTCATAGCCACACCAAATCCTCTCTAGAACCAGCCACCCTAACTCAGCTTTGGGATTCTTCCCAAGTGTAATGACTGCAGCAGTGAAACACTATGAACATAGTACAGTTTTGTACCTACCATAAATGTAGATGTTCAAGTGTCTTCACTGCTGCAGTCCTGGTTACCCACCCGCCTTCCCGTCTTTCTTAGCTGGGTCTTATCTACAGCTATCTACACTATACTTTCTATGTGGTGTATTTGCTGGCTACTAAAGGTTATGCTTTTACCTTATGTATGTTTTGTAAGCAATATGTATTGCCTATCCTTTTGGGGGCACCTGACATCTGGGGCAAGAAAAACTGAAGAAAATGTCGTCAGCTGCATTGTATATACCCCTGGCGCACTGACGTCAAGGAAGAAACGACAGCAACCGACACCGGACCAAGACTTTGGAACTCTGGCCAACTGTGGGACTGCCTGATGGCAGGATAACCCAAGTGTAATGACTGCAGCAGTGAAGACACTCGAACATCTACATTTATGGTAGGTACAAAACTGTACTGTCTTCTTACAGTGGGATGAATGAATTCAGGTTGGTTGTCTTGCACAGTGGACGGCAGTCAGGGTGGTGAGGATTACAAGGTAAAGGGCCTTTTCACCTCTGGCTCAAACCATTTGTTCTTTGGAAGGTTTTTACATAAACCCAGTCACCCAGCTACAGTTGGTGACAGGGCTAGTCAGGTGATGGAGGAAGAGATACTGCTGTAAAAATGAATATTTTCTTTTTATTATCCATTAGAGATTATCTTTTCATTTGACACAGGGGGAGCAAATGGAAGGGCTATGGGTCTTCCCATTAACTTCTCATAGGGTGTTAATTTCCTTGTAGAATTCAGTGCATCTTTGACCATTTAAATTTTGTTTAGTACAAATCTTAGAAGAAAAAAACTTTTTTTTAAGGGTCCTATTAACCCTTTCTACTAGTCCAGATGGTTGGGACAGTGAAGACTCAGCTTAAAAAATTTCATAGCTCCATGATCGGAATTAAAATGAGTTTCTTGGTTGCTTGGTCACTGTTGATATACAAAGTACACCAAAATTGCAGAATCTGCTTTGTGACATGGGTGAACTTTTACCCATGCAATAAACATACAAATTATTAATAAAACATTTTGTAAATTATATACTTTAGTTGTCTGGACAAAGTCCATCTGTACATTAACAAAAGGACCCTAAAGTGGTGGTAGCTGACATTGTATTCTAAACAATCGCACAGCTATTAATATACTGAAGTATCAAAGAGGAGACATAAGTGGTATACCAACTTCGGGTAATTTGATTAAATAAAATTGCCTTATCTGCATGGGCTAGTAAAAGATATGCCCTTACCAGGTAAGCTAGTAAAGAGGCAGGCATTATCAGTCGGCCGTCTGGATGTTGCCATACTCCATCAGAGGATTTAGTATATATATATATATATATATATATATATATATATATATATATAATATATCCATCCATCTTCGAGCCACTTCTGAACTTTTCCCTGTGATGCTTCAGCTTGAAAACTGATACTTTATCAAAATCAGACATGTCATCATTATTAGAGTTTTGCAATAGCATTACATAAGAATTATTAAATCTATAATCTGCTACACTATTTTTTTTTTTTGTTAAAATAAATATTTTTGTGCGACCAACTCTTCAGCAAGCACCATCGACAAATTTAATCTGGCGTTGTGTATAGGACTGTCCTTTAAGTCATTTCTAGAAGAAAGCAGATAATTAGTCACACACACACAATCATGCTCTTTACCATCCTCAGCAATAGATAACAAAGATCCAGGATTTAAAACGGAACAGATTATCAGAGAAACAGATGGATCAGGAAAAGGAAAAAAAAGTGCACATTCATATTTAGTTAGACATGTAGTCAAGAGGGGTTGAGTTTCATTTTAAGTAATAAACATGATTCAGAGTGAGGGATAGCGATTGTAAGATCCTACTCTGAGATATTAAATGACCAAGATAACGTATCTGAAGTAACCATAGGTGTAATTTTACTGTTGACACTTTGTGTCCTTTTCCTGCAAGGATAATTGAAAGATGCAGGGTATCCTGCTAACACTGCTGAAAAGAATCAGATGCTATTGCACTAACACAGACCCACCTGGAAATGTCACATCCTTTAAATATTTGTATTTCTTAGAATTTGAGAAAATAATGAAAGATATACAGTGCATCCTTATGGCAACCGTGTCCATGTATACTACTGTCCCTTATAAGTAAAGTAAATAGAAACTGACTTTCAGAATGGATAGGCAGAGAAAAGAATGCTGAACAGAGAGCTGTTACAGAAAAATATTTCACTGTAGATGGTTATCAAGTAAGTATTGTTGCTGGTTTTGGAACCACAGAAAAAGTTGGTAATACTGCATTGTTTACAGCCGTCATATCTGGCAGATTATATATATTTTTATTTTATTTTTACAGGGAGAAAAGAAGCATTACAAGGAATTTTAGCTGGCAGTATTTATTTCTTGTATCAAAGACTGAATTACAGGTTTGATTTTTTTGTTGTGCTTCTGATGTCAGTGGATACTATGGAATTTTAGGGAGGGGTTTTGATGGATTCAATTTTATTTTTACAGGTTTTGCAGATTTTAGTATACCTAATTCATTAGCATGTTTAACCCATAAATTAGCAGGTACCTGCTGTAGCAGTTTTCAGTTGTCTGTATGCCTTCAAAAGACACCTCCCAGCTTTTGCTAAGAATTGTAACACTCCCCCTCTAATTCTGCTGGGACATCTAGATACACCCTTTCTGGTGGTACAGCAAACGGTACCACCCAACTCACACAGAAGATTCACTGGCGGAGTTGCACTCAAAGAAAAGAATGCCTTTTTGTGTCAATCAGGCCTAACGAAATAGGTATAGGTTTTAAAACAGGATATGTAACAGTAGCATTTGTTACACCAACTGCCTTTACTTTGTTCCTATACTGGTATTTAACTGTCTGAAGTAACTTTTAATACAGACCTAGTGTTTTCAGTTCCACCAATAATAGAATTGGCTTTGCATTTATTTCTACTTTAACATAGCGTCCTTTTTGATCCAGTGGCAGCAAAGGGTCAAGATTCATTTTTGTTTTATTACCCTGCCATAGTTAGTGTGGTGATTTGCAGCACTTAATAAGGAGCAAGTCTTTTTCCTGACAGTCTATAAGCACTTGCTTCATTTGATTTTGTACAGGGTTTACAAACCTCGCACTAACGCAGCTACAATAGCTGGTTTATCTTGTTCATTTGGGTCTGGTATTTCTGAATGTTTAGCAAACACTGCTTTAAGATGACTCAAATGATCTGCAGGGGATCCCCTACACAACGCCAACATTCCAGAATGCCAACCATATGGCCGACAACATATGATCGACATTCAGAATGCCAACATTGTGAGAGGTCCATAAAAAATGAAAATAAAATTTCTTTTCAACAGTTAGCAGGGGTCTATGCCCCCCTGCACCCCCCATGGGGGGCCCTGCCCCCCACACCCCCGTAACTTTAATATACCAACTCCGAGATCGCACTACAGTGTAGGAATGGAAATCTTTTCATTCTGCACTATAGTGAGATGCCGGTTCTACGTTGTTGGCATTCTGAATGTCGACCATATGGTGTCGGTCATATGGTTGACAAACTGAAGGGGACCCAATCTGCAGGGGCTTTCTCTTTATTTTGCTTACATGCCTGACACACATTTGTAATTTAACAATGCTGTCCTTTTATTCTAATAGTGCATTTTCTTTGGGGAATGAAATTTGTTATTTTAGCCTTTTCAAGTAACTGTTCTTACTTCATTTGAAGCAACTTCCCGAAGCAGCTGGTTTAAATCTGTCAAAGTAGGGTTGTAATGTTTTTTGGGGGGTTTTTCTTCAGTTAGAAAACATTTAGATATAGTATGTAAATCAGCATTAGCCTCCCCCTCATTTTTTTCTCTTTTTTTTTTTTTTTGTAAAGGTGCCAAAAATAAATCTTCTGCAGAGGCAATAGCCTCTTGTCATACTCTATCATGTGAGCACTTGTGATGAGCCAGAGGAGTGTCAAAGACTAGTGCTCCTTGTTGGAAAGTAGAAGCTTGTTGAGAATGATAGGAAGAAGCAGGTCTTTTGGCTTTTCCCAGTTAAGGGTCGCCACAGTAGAACTCCGGTCCACTAATGATTGGCAATGGAATTTTATGGTGCCGAATTGCCAGCCCGACGCCCAACCTTCAAAGAAGGCACACCTATTCACTCGCGCACCTACCTGCATGTCTTTAAACGTCACTCAACCGTGGGGAGGACATGCAGACTCCACACAGAAGGCGCTCCAGCCGAGAAGTGAACCGGAGAACCTCTTGCTGTGAAGTGACAATGCTAACCGCCGCACCACCACGGCAGAAAGGAAAACCTTTTTGACTGCAGATGCCTGTTCTAAAGATAAAAAGTGAACAGGAGAACTACGTTCAGATGCAACAGTACCACACTGACCTTGTGTTGAAAAATGCAGAGGTCTGAGAAACAGCAGAATCTTGTACAGGGGTCACCCCTACCGATACGTATGGGGGTGGGGTTCAGTAGCTACTAGAGGATTATTATCCTCTTTAAAAGTCTCTGCTGGATTCCAAGATGGTCGCCGGCTAGACTGCTCCCTATTCACTGTGCTCCTCACTGCTATGTAACTACCGGCTAATTTTAACAACTTTTAAGCGAAATTTCTCCACAGTTTTTTCTACAGAAATTATCTCAGATACAAATCCTTCACTTTGGGTCTACTTATTTTTGGAAAAAGGTGAATTTTTGGATTAATTTACCTCAGAATACTTTTGGCCTCAACAGTCTTTGGACACGTGCACTCTAGAAGCCTATCTCTGTGTCAGTTTTCCTGTTTTCACACCTCTAGCCTGGGCATGGCTGGCAACTCAGACTCCATGGAGACGCAGACATCCAAGGCCAAATTCTCTTCTATGCTCTCTCCGGAGAAGGACACTGGCTTGAAGAGATTAAGAATCACCAAACAATCTAATGAGAACATTAAAGTAAGTGCTAAAGATAAAAATGACTTTAACTTTCATTTAGAAGACTTAAAAATGGCACTACAACCCATTCAATGTGCTATACAGAGTTTTTCTGATCAATTCACTGATTTTGGTAAAACTTTAAAACAGATAAATGAAAGAATGGACATGCTTGAAAATAAATATCTAGCCATGGAAATAAGAGTAGTGTCTATTGAAAGTGATTTAAATTCTAAAGATACTCTCATTGCTGATATACAAGCTAAAGTATTGGATTTAGAGGCAAGGAGTCGTAGAAATAATATTATAATTAGAGGATTGCCGCAATCTTATGAAAACCAAAATTTAATATCAGTGACTAAATAAATATTTGAGGCATTACTTAATTGTGAGACAAACACGAAAACATTAACTGTAGAAAGAGCGCACAGAGCCCTGCATGCCAGACAAGACTCTACTTAACCTCGGAATATATATACAAGATTACTAGACTTTTAAGACAGCGTATTTTAGAAGCAGCCAGAAGTAAAAAGCATCTCATCTGGAATAAACATAAGTTGACCTTTTCACAGGATTTACCCACACAAATAAAATTAAATAGACAGAAGTTATCTCCATACTGTGCAGACCTGATTAAAAGAGGAATAAAGTTCCGTATGCGCTATCCTAATACTCTTTCTTTCAACTATAATGACAGGAGTTATATGGTTTCAGAACCACAAGAAGCAAAAGACATATTCTTAAAATTATTCAAGATCCTTCCTGCTAGTGACTCTCAAAAATAAAGCTCCTATCTAGTGTAAGTTCTATCGATATTTCTGTTAATGAGCTTACTTTTAGTTCTAAGCAATCTTTAATAACAATGTATATATGACAAAGTTTGGCCAAGGAAAGATTAATCCAGTCTTTTTATTTGAAAAACATGTGTTTTACTGATGTTTTAGAGTTGTCGCAAATTCAAATTCTATTTTTTCTGTACATCAAACCTTTACAATATCCCAGTATCATCACAACTCATTTTACATGAGGAAGTACTGTTTTTATTTTTTGTTAAAAATGACTCTAACAGAATGGAGGGAAAATTATCTGGTCTCTCGTGCTACATAGCGTCACTAAACTTGACGCTTCTTTTCCCTCTATAAAACTTTCAGGATGACATCAATAGCGCTAGGAGAAGCAATATCTGATTTTCCTGTCAGAATTAAGCTGCTTGAGCTACATGCCCTGTAATCTGCTGACAGGGTTTCAGAATGTATGATGAAAAAGATGTAACCTGATACCCTCAGTCGTCCATCTACTCAGAGTATGGCTTCCTGATTTCCTGAAGTCTTACATCATGAAAGCTGCAGACTTTCTCGCTTGGAGACTGTATCCTGTATGTAACCGCGATGTTTTCAAAAGTTAGTGGCTTTTCTCTCGCAAGTTGGGACAATATGTGTTGTGTGCAGCAGGAAGCCCTTTACTCGTTTGGGACTGTCTGTGCGGCGGTATAAGTGCTTCTATGACTGATATTTAAATTAGAACATTGTTTGTTTCATGTTTTATGGCTTTTTATAAGCTATAAGTTTCCTTGATGTTATGCGCAGAACAAACCAAACAATACTGATATTGTATGATATACATATTTATTTGATTTCAAATCCTATTAGGTTTTAATGTTACTTATAAGGTAAATTTATAACGCTCAGTATGCTGGAGATGGTGTAATAACTAATTGAGGGAAATATGTAACTTTTTGCCTATAAAGCTCATACTTATAATTTTTGTTATAAATATGTTTAGCAGTATATTTTCAATGACTTTATTAGGAAAGAACACAATGACTTCCTGATTTACTGAAGTCTTGCATCCTGAGAGCTGCAGATTTTCTCTCTCAGAGAATGTATCTTATTTGTTGCAGAGTTTTTTTCACAATTAAGTGGCTTTTCTCTCACAGGTTGGGACAATATGCTTTGTGTGCAGCAGGAAGCCCTTTACTTGTTTGGGACTGTACCTGTGTACGTGCGAAGGTATTAGTGCCTCTATGACTGATATTTTAATCAGAATAATGCTTGCTTTATGTTTTATGGCTTTTTATATGATATAAGTTTTCTTGATGTTTTGCGCAAAACAAATTAAGCATTTCTGATATTGTTTGATGTACATATCTATTTGATTTCAAATGCTGATAGGTTTAAATGTTACTTATAAGGTAAATTTATAATGCTCGGTATGCTGGAGATGGGGTAATAACGAATTGAGGGAAATGTGTATCTTTTTGCCTATACAGTACATACTTATAATTTTTGTTATAAATATGTTTTACAGCATATTTTAAATGACTATATTGGGAGTGTTTGGAGGTAACACAATATTTAAGGGTAATCTGAAACTTTAGGCAAGCATTTCAGCGTGCATTAATACATGGCTCCATAATTTAAATACACCCATGTTAGGAATTAAAACAACAACCTACATAATTGATTTATGTTTATTAAGAAAATGGGAGACATGTTATTTCAACACGTTGAGTGACTTTATACTAGATTTGGTGATTTTCTCAATATCAAAACAACTTATTTATACTCGAGGCTTACAATTTGGTTTAGACAATAGTAAAGAAGACTTGTCAGAGATATACTGTTTCTATGGTTTAATAGTACAAAGTAATACAGTATATATTTAAATGTGAAGATCTAATATTCTTAATAACATTTAATCTTTTTAGGTTTGAGACATATTTGTACATTACTACTCTTACGCTTATGATTATATGTGTATAGAGATTTTACTATTTCACTAAATATATTTTTATCTTACTAATATTTCACATCACAAATCTATATTATAGTACTAGATTAACAATATATTTACATTTGACACAATTATATTTAATTACACAGGAGTATATGAGCACACTTTTGAATGGGGAATGATTATGTCGGGCATCTTGTGTTTGGATAGTTATGTAAATATGTTTAGTTTCATTAACTTTGCTTTAGTCCTTTTTAGGACTTTACTTAAATTTTCTTCCTATATTTCAGTGATCTTGGTAACCAAGTACATACAAGGTACATATAGGTATTTTTATCTTCTCTCTGTAGATAAGGTAAGGTGGGTAGGCACTGGGGTAGGGAAGAGGGAAGGTTATGAGATTAGAGTTAATTCTATCTTGAAACGTACACTTATAGGTAATTTATGTCATATTGAGACTAAATTTTGTTTATTCTTCTTACTTATCCTTTATTTATATACAAACAACTTAATGTGTAGCATCTCTCTTAACAGACCGTTAATAAACGCATGACTAATTTATTAACAATTGATTCCTGGAATGTAAGGGGGATTCAAAACAAAGACAAGAAATCCTTAATATATCATTTAATGTATAAATCGCAAGCCAATATATGTTTTTTGCAAGAAACACATATTCCCAGGGATGACTGGTACACAGTAAGAAATAAAAAGTGGATCAAAAAAATAATTGCTTCAGGGGACACTTCTAATTCTAGGGGGGTGGCTATCATAATTAAACAAAAATTTCAGGGAACTATTATTGAAGAAAAATATGACAATGAAGGTAGATGGTGTTACTTTACTTCTACCATACAAAACTTGGATAAACCACTGTTGATACTAAATCTTTACAGTCCTTGTAGTTATCAACATATTTTTATTTTACAGATTTACAATATCCTTTCTTCTTACAAAGATCACTTTGTTATAGTAGGTGGGGACTGGAATGCTGTACTAAACCCAGATATTGATCGTACAAGCTGTACCTCTACACATAATCAACAAGCATGCTTTGCTCTTGAAGATTTAATATTGGAGCATAATCTCATAGACCCTTTACAACTCACTAAATACTCAAATAAAAAAGATATATATACCTATTATTCTAAATGCTATCATTCATGGTCTAGGTTGGATTTCTTTCTTATATCTATTTCTCTTTCACTATTGCTATTGGATTTTATTACTGAGCCCAGATTTCTCTCTGATCATTCTAGAATTTTAGTAAAATTAAATCTAAATTATAACCCTAGTCATGCACTTAAAAGGAATACTTGGACATTAAATAATAATTTGCTTTCTAATGAAGAAGTTAGTAAAGAGTGCATAGAAATAATTCAGGATATGGAAAACAATTTAGATTCAACAGATACTCCCTATGATGTACAATGGGTGGCATGCAAAGCTAGGTTAAGGGGAATGCTTATTTGTAAAGCTGCATATCTTAAAAAACAATTTAATAGTAAAGAAATATTTCTAAAACTAAAAATTCAGTCTCTTGAAAATCAATATAGGTTAAATCCGGACCCCTCATATGATAAGCAGATTATAGATTATCAAAAAGAACTTATATTATTACATCAAAATAACCTCTCAATACTGGAGCAAAGATTATTAATTACTTACTCAGAATGAGCTCAAGTTCCTTCCAAAACCTTAGAAAGAATAATAAAAAAAAAACTTTGATAGATCCAAAATATCGCCCATACAATACAAAAATCAAATATATAACATGGACAAGGAAGTTTTGCAACTTTTTTCTTTACTATACACAGATTTATATTCCAAAACCTCTAATTCTATAGAAAATAGTCATATAAATAGTTTTCTAAGTTCCATAATATTTCCCATTTTAAATGAAAAACAGCAAAGTATTATTTCAGCTCCTCTTAGTCTCTTAGAAATCACGGAGTCAATTGATAGGCTAAAAATTAACAAATCCCCTGGTCCTGATGGATTTACACCTATTTTTTTAAATCTTTTAAATCAGTAGTTGCTCCCTTTCTTCTTAAAGTGTATAATTACATAAAAATAAATGATATATCTGATCTCCACTGGAACACCTCAAAAACCATACTAATTCTGAAAAATAATAAAGATAAAACGGACCCCCGCAATTATAGACCGATTTCATTAATCAATGTAGATATCAAGATTCTGTCTTCTATTCTAGCCAATAGATTGAAGAACGTTCTATCATCAATAATTTCACCAAACCAGACAGGTTTTATGTCCCACAGACATGTTTGGGACAATACCCTGACTTTGGAATCCATTATACATCTTACAAAACATGACAACAACCCATTATATGCATTGATTCTTGATGCAACAAATGCATTTGACAGAGTGAGTTGGAATTTCCTCTTTCAAACTATGTCCTGTTTTAATTTCCCCATTACTTTTATAAATTTTATCAAAACTCTGTACAAAGAATCCTTTACTAGACTATATATTAACGGAATCACTTCAATTCCTATAAAGTTGACTAATGGTACGAGACAGGGTTGTCCTTTATCTCCCTTTCTTTTCAATTTGTATTTGGAACCCTTACTTTTTTACATGTCTCAAAATACATTCCACAAGATTCCTAGGATTTTCAACACTAATTTATTTTCCTCAGCCTTTGCTGATGACTTAGTTATATTCTTTCAAACTCCTATCTCAGATCTTAAAAAAATAATTAATTCTATTGAGAAATTTTCAATTGCGTCGAACTATCACATTAATTCTCAAAAGACTCATATTTTCCCTTTAAATCATCTGGCGCATAAATCATACTTTTTCCCTGATTCTTATTTCCATATTACGTATGGGGTTAAATATTTGGGTATTCATATGGAGCATAATAGCTTATCTTCATTTCAAAATAACCTATATAAAGTTTGGTCATCAATAATGCTAGATATGTGTAGATGGGAACTTCTGAATTTATCACTCCTATCAAAAGCTGCCATAATCAAAATGAATATTCTTCCCAAGTTTTTGTACCAATTTAACTCTTCAGATCAAATAATCCCTAAATCTTTCTTTGACAATTAAATAAAGAACTAGCTAAATTTTTGTGGTTTCCTAAGGCAGTTAGGATATCCTATTATAAATTAACTACTTCTAAAGATAGGGGGGTTTGGGATTGCCAAATCTATATCTCTATTACTTAATTATTTTGGAAAATAAACTATTGTCCATTTCTAAATTGAATAATATTTACTACAATAACTTACCAAGCTGGGTTAAGATATGGCATCAGTATATTATATCCAAAAATGTAAACCCTGCAGCCATTCCATTCATCTCTTCAGATATCATGAACACTCTCAAAATCTCGAATTTCCTAAAACATAAGATCAAAGCATTTCAGGAATTATTAAAACTTATCAATATGGATAATACTTTTCATCTACTCCAACCATTTCACTTGAATCCTAGTCTTAAGCTGGATAATACATCATTTAACCTTACAAATTATCCCCTTATAAAAAATATGAAAGTTTGGGAGCTTTTGAAATATAAAGACTTGTCCTTGACCGAACTACGGAAGACTCTGAAAGTCAACTGTAAATATACTATAATTCTACGTCAATTAAGGGATGTGGCTTTAGACAATTGTGATCTTACAAAACAAAGAGAGCAGGCTCTTAATAATTTAGAAACGATAATCAAAACGTTATCTCTACCTGAGAAAATGTTGTCAAAATCATATAACTTATTAACTAAATTAATACAACAATCGTCATGTCTCTTTTCAAACTTCTGGGATAAACACAGTTCTCAATTAACAGATAATCTAAAGCTTTTGGCCATTAGAAACACCCTGGAATACTCCCCTTTCAAGAAATTAGTTTATACCCAATTGATGATAAATAATAATGCATATTATACTCCCTCCAAACTCAATAGGTTTGACGCTAGCAAATCCTCTTCTTGCCCCTGTTGCTCATTCCCTAAAGCTGACCTTTTACATATTGTTTGGTATTGCCACTTCTCACATAAACTTTGGACCTCCTTGAAAGTAAGGTTACAGAAAATGGGGCATCACAAATCCACTTTATCATGGGAAATGGAAATTCTACACATACCTATAATACATCTCTCTAAATTAGACACACGTGCTTGTATTCATTTGCTCTCTTATAAAACCTTACATTACCAAAAATTGGCTTTATCGTACTAAATTAAATTGGAATACCTTTAGAACAATGGCATACTTGTACATTTCCATGCATAAAACTATGTGGAATAGTCCTAGGAAAAGGGTTTTAAATAATAAAGCTTTAGAGAAGGTCCTTTACATTATCAATAAGGACGAATAGTTGTTAAATTCCTTGTCATGGTACACAATCAGGATTTATTTACTCTCATACTTCACTGTCTCATATTGAATTTAGTCTCACTGCAGATTTTGATTCTTGGTTACCAACTGTATATATTGTATATATTGTTGTATGTTTTTTGCTCTCACCTTCATGAGTTGTAATGCATTATTACAAGTTTGTATAACTTTTATCAACTCCTATATGAGAATATTCAAAATATTTTGATGTTTGTTGTTATGTCATACTTTATAAATCAATAAAAAGAATTTTGAGAAAAAAAAAAGTCTCTGCTGTTTTTTTTTTTTTTTTTTTTTTTTCAAACCTGCCAAAACAGGATAAAAGGGATCCCTTTTTACTGCTTTCTTAACATCTTTTACCTGTTGCAACAGTTGTTTATTAGCATCCTGTAACCCCCTTAATGCTGACTCTTTTTCCCTTTCAAGAGCTTCGGTATACCAAGAATAAAATACTGACATTTGTTACTCACTTGCTTAATACCTTTCAAGTTTTGAATTTATTCCTATCATAAGTTTCATTTAATGGAAATACTCCACCAGAACAATTGTTTTAGTAAGATGAAATCAGTCATGCAAATGCTTACAACTTTATTTTAACTATGATACATAAAATATGCAGGTGTTCCCTTTTCAGGGATTCAGTCTTGCTTGCTTCTCTTTGTTTCTCTTTTTTACTTTTTTTTTTTAAACTTACCGTACAGATCCTGGATCCTGGCAGTTTAGAGGAAAGAAAAATAACTATATCAATCCACACACCATTCAGAGGGGGAAGGGTAGTAGGAATTCTGTTATGCAGTGACAAAGGAGAGGTTTTGATCAAACTTTTCTCACACTACGCCCTTGCTTTCATTGCCTCAGTAGCTGGGATAATTGTCCAGAACTGACCACTCTTTTGGACCCTCTGAGGGTACACAGTCACACCTGGATTTGATGTAACAACAGACACACTTAGATTTCAACATGCTGTAGGCACATAAATTTGAAGTAACTCTAATTTTAACTTTTTTTTCTCTCTCTGTCTCTGCAGTCATAATATCACACAACAACACAGACAGCAGTCATACATTAAAGCAGCAGAAAGCAAACAGGCATACCGCTTACCTTTTTTTCCTGAGGTTACCGCCCTCGACACAAGGTGCCTCCTTGTGTTAAATTGTCTCTTTTTAATGTGTATATATATATATATATATATATATATATATATATATATGTATATATATATATATATATATATATATATATATATATATATATATATATATATATATATATATATATATATATATATATATATATATATATATATATATATATATATATATATATATATATATATATATATATATATATATATATATATATATATATATATATATATATATATATATATATGTATATATATATATATATATATGTATATATATATATATATATATATATATATATATATATATATATATATATATATATATATATATATATATATATATATATATATGTATATATGTATATATGTATATATATATATATATATATATATATATATATATGCATGTATATATGTATATATATATATATATATATATATATATATATATATATATATATATATGTATATATATATATATATATATATATATATATATATATATGTATATATATATATATATATATATATATATATATATATATATATATATATATATATATATATATATATATATATATATATATATATATATATATATATATATATATATATATGTATATATATATATATATATATATATATGTATATATATATATATATATATATATATATATATGTATATATATATATATATGTATATATATATATATATATATATATATATATATATATATATATATATATATATATATATATATATATATATATATATATATATATATATATATATATATATATATATATATATATATATATATATATATATATATATATATATATATATATATATATATATATATATATATATGTATATATATATATATATATATATATATATATATATGTATATATATATATATATATATATATATATATATATATATATATATATATATATATATATATATATGTAGATATATAAATATATATATATATATAATATTATATATAGATATACATGTACAGTAATTTGTTCTTAGTTGCTGTGGGATCCACCCACTATAATCTTGAGGGTACCGGCCTCAACAGACTTGTGGGAACCACCCACTATTACTTTTACATACAACGAATAATCAAATTGTTGTCATTCTACAAGGCAGCAGATACCACATACCGAACAATTAACTTGGTCATTCAACAAACAGGAACCTCATATACTTAAAAAGCAAAGTCAGGCATTCAGCAAAACATTACTTAAAAGCAAGGTTAGTTATTGAACAAAACAGGACATATGATATACTTAAAAGCAGTCAGTCATTTAACAAAGCAGTACACAGTATATATGTCTCCCCCATAGTGCCTTTTTTAGGCAAGGCTCGAAAGACAAACCCACCTCCATAGACAACGCAAAGAAAAAAAAAACTAAGGTTAATGCTGCTCAATGCCAGAAGTCTAAACCTCAAGATGCACGCACTCGAGACTCTCCTCAGTATGGAGAATATCGATATCTGTGCAGTAACAGAAACCTGGCTCAAGGTTCCCGAGAGCACCCCAGCACTAACAGGTTGTACTTCATACCATGCTTTCCGGCCCCAAAGCTCGGTCCGAACCACAAAAGGAGGGGGAGTATCCATATTTATCAAAGATACCCACACCTCCTGGTTAGTGGCACTGCACGAAGCATCGGAGACCATCCATGTGCAAATAACAGTGGGCAAAACTGCCTTTCAGTTTGTAGCCTGCTACAGACCACCCTCCCAAACACAGGAACCTCACTCGGCTTTCCTGAGAACACTGGAGAATATGAAGGTCTCTCTAAGCACTATTATATTGGGTGACTTCAGCTACCCAAACATTGATTGGGAAAACTACTCAAGCCCAAACACCCTTGCCCAACGGTTCCTAGAATTTATAAACTCAAATGCTATGGAACAACTGGTCACCACTCCCACAAGAGGGGAAAACATATTGGATGTGGTCATCACCAACATGGGGTCTCTATGTTCCACACCAGAGGTATACCCCTCATTGGTAAGATCAGGCCATAAACTAATCTCACTGGACATCCATATTCCATCCCCACCCCTAGCCAAGGAAACCACGGTGAAGAACTTCTCAAAAGCAAACTTCACACTTCTCAAAACCGAGGTGGAATCCTTCAAAGTCCCCAGGCCAGTGGAAAATACAGCCCAAAATGCAGAATCCTTTACAAAAGCATTCTATGGACACCTACAGGAATGCATGGAGCATGCTATCTCAAATAAAACCAAGACTCACTCCTCCAAAGGCAGGAGACCTGTCTGGTGGACCCCGGCTATAAATAAGCTGTACAACAGAAGGAGAAAGCTACTACATCATAGAGCAAAATCCCAAAAAGGGAAGGCGTCTCTGATCAGTACTAGCAAGAAACTACGATCCCTCATAAAATCATCTAAGGCCAGCTTTGAAAGAAAAATTGCCCAAAACACTAAAGATAATCACAAGGCCTTCTTTAGTTATGTCAGAAACCTGGGAGGCAACTCCCAGATATGCTCTGAGTTGGTGCAAAATGACAAAAAATACACTGAACTCACAGACATTGCCAACATCCTGGCAGAAAGGTTCAGTGCAAACTTCTCCCCCCCTTCCCCCTCAAAAGAACAAATGTCTATCCCAACAAGAGTGTAGCCTTCCTGAGATCACAGATGCATAGGTGAGACCTGCCCTCTCCAAAGCAAAAAACACAGCATCAATGGGACCAGACGGTGTCCGGGGCTGTGTCTTACACGAGCTCCAAGAAGAACTAAACCCTCATATAAAGTCACTGTTCATTCTCAGCCTTACTGCAGGATATGTACCCAAGGAATGGAGTACAGCAACAGTGGTCCCACTCCACAAAGGTGGTGCCACAACAGACCCCAGAAACTATCGCCCTATAAGCCTGACTAGCCTTGTCTGCAAAGCTATGGAGCGTATCATCATGGAAATCATAAACAAAGACATTGGGAACCTCCTGACACTAGATCCTACCCAATTCAGCTTTGTTAAGGGCAGATCTTGCCTCTTGAACCTGGTCGACTTCTTTGAAGCAGTTACCAAAGCCATAGATCAAGGGAAGGTAGTCCACACAGCCTACCTGGACCTTGCAAAAGCCTTCAACACAATACCCCACTCGGGCATCATAAATAAGCTCACCAGCTTAAATATCAACCCCCATGTCACAAGATGGGTTGCAAACTGTCTCAGGGATAGAACCCACATGGTCAGAATAGCAGGTGCCATGTCAGACTCTAAACCAGTTACAAGTGGCATCCCACAAGGCTCAGTCCTGGGACCTCTCTTGTTCAGTATATATTTCTCAGAGGTACAGGCTAACACGGGTGGACTATAGCTGACCAAGTTCGCAAATGACTGCAAACTGGGTGCAGTAATCGACTCTTCGGCTGACACAGGCATCCTCCAAAAGGGTCTCACAGAGACAGATAACTGCTGCCAGAGCCATGGCCTAAAGCTAAATGCCAAAAAGTGCATAGTCATCCCCTTTGGGAAAAACAAAGTGCCCACAAATTACCACATAGGTGGTAATCCATTAACTCATTCACTCCGGAGCAGCTCAGGAAAAGCTGCCTGTTTAATTCCACCATAGGAACAACAGTGCAGCCTGAGCTCATTTTCAGAAAATCCATTTGTAATACCATACAGAAAACAAATGTTCATAACTATTTAACTATAAGAGCTAGACTAAAAATGTAAAAGCGAAAGTTGTTCAGCAGACACTGACCTTTCCAACAGTGTAAATGTTGATAGTGTATATCAAAGTCATTATTAAATATTTGGCAAGGAATGCTGATATTGTGCATATTTTTTACCTTTTTGGAAAAACAAAGCATAATATCTTGGTTAATGTACCATGCAGACCCATACAATTCAAATGTAATTTGTTAGTATGAATGTCAGCTTTAAAATGATACCCTAACCATTACTGTGTGATGTTCCTTTCTTGAGATATTCACAGAACTATGATTAATATTATTTTTCATAACTGATAAATAAACAAAGCATAATATCTCATCACCTGTAACAGACAGACCCTACATATCAGTGTAGAAGTTGTGCATCTGAATGTCAGCTTCAAAATGATGCATCATTTGTGTGATCACCATGCTCCCTTGCAAAGATATGGGCATAATAATGAAAAGTATTGTAAATGTATAATTTTCATAATCGTACAAGACTAAACAAACTGTGATATCCGTACATGTGTAGAGTACACAGACAGAGTTCTTTTACCATTTTGTAAGGAGTAACACTGTCTTCAAAATGAGGTATCACTTGGCACACTGACATGCTCCCTTGCAAAGTTATCTACCAAAATATGAAAAAAATCATAATTTCCATAACCTAAGTCCGAAACAAACTTTGATTTCTGCATATGAGTACAACATACAGGCATTATTATTTTCCCATGTTAGAACTATCAGTACTATCTTCACAATGAGGTATTACTTGACACATTCAGATGCTCCCTTTTAAAGTTATTTACCAAAATATGAAAAAAAATCATAATTTTCATAACCCATGTCCAAAACAAATTTTGATATTTGCATATGAGTACAACATACAGGAACCATTCTTTTCCCATGTTAGAACTATCAATACTGTTTTCAAAATGAGGTATTACTTAGCACATTCAGAAGCTCCCTTGCAAAGTTATTTACCAAAATATGAAAAAAAAATCATAATTTCCATAACCTAAGTCCGAAACAAACTTCGATATCTGCACGTGTGCAACATACAGGCACAATTCTTTTACCATGTTAGAACTATCATAACTGTCTTCAAAATGAGGTATTACTTGGCACACTGACATGCTCCCTTGCAATGTTATTTACCAAAATATGAATATGAATATTACTAAGCCCTTCCTGCCATCTAAACTGTACACATGCCTGATAAAAGCAGACTAAAAACAGAAGTATTGCAGGATGGTCATTGACATATTAGATTGCAAGTGGTAGCTCTCTCCTAAAACAGTTGTTCTTTCTCAGCATCCTCACCAGCTCCTTGCCACAGTTATTTGCCAAACTCAGAAAAATATATTTTGCACAACACATTTCATAATAGAGTTTTACTTACCATACTGGTCCCTACCTGGTCATGGATGCTTTCCATTCTTCTCACAGGCTCCACATTACCAATCCTGCATAGCTCTCCTCACGCCATTGTGGAGGTCAGTCAAGAACAGCGCAATGCCCTCCTCAGTTAGGTGAATGCCATCCCTTCTGAACAGGTGAACATAGTCTGCGGTGATGCTGTCATGACAGATTGTAGATCCACCGACCCTGTGCATCAAGCCATGCATGAACCCATTCTGTAATCATCTGGCCTTGTTGTGTGCTGCCCGTTGACTGTTTGCTGTTTTCCATATATGTCGAGGAATTATGTCAGACCACACAAAATTACAACGTGGCCACCACGACTGCAGGTGTTCAAAAATTGCTGTGATTTGAAACCGTAGCCTTCCGAGTGGTTGACTGATGACATCATTCCCTCCAATGTGCAGCACAAGGATGTCAGGCTCAGGGTAGAGGGAACACTTCTCTTCCAACAACTGCAGTACTCTGCTCCAATGCATACCTCTTCTTGCAATCCAGTATACCTTCACACTGGATGTGGGGAAGCTCAAGTTGTACTGGTTTTCAGTTTCGGAGGCATGGCTGACAGCCCAATGAATGTAGGAATGGCCACATACCCACACTCTCACTTGTCGTTCTCCTAGTTGTGAAGCCATGTCAGTGTCAGAAGGTGGACAAACCTGCACAGGAAAGAAAATGCAAACAGATTACTATTGATGTTTGACAGAAGACTACATATATATATGTATATCATATGCATTACCTGGTTAGCCCATGCAAATCTTCCATCCTAGCCCCAGGGGCAGTATTCTTTGCATTAGGTACATAAGTGGCGATGACGCTGCAGAGGTACACACCTACTACTACTACTACACACACACACACACAAACAGGTTTTGCATTAGCATGTTCTAATACATGTTAATGTGGAGTGTAGAGGCATTCATTATCATTCAATAGAAATACTATATCATTATAATTCAAGTCAAAATAGTATAACACTTGGATGTTACTGAGCCCTTCCTCCTACCACCTAATTTCCACCCATGACTGACAAAGCGTGGAAACATGCTCATCTACTGAGTATAAGCAGAAGTACAGTTATACAAGCAGAAATGTCAAACTTATCTGGTTCATCCATGTAAGAATTAGTCAGGAAAGTAATAATTCCAGTTATAGCATCCGACCATCACTCTGGTTACAATAAGACCCATCAGTTTTCCTCAATGCAGTATGTGCATATTGTTAACAGATAATAACGTATTCTTGAAAGCTAAATACATCAACAACCATCACTGAAACCTGAGCTATAGATAACCTATACTGGTTACACCGTATCTGTATTACGATCTTCAGCAGTCTGACCATGTATGCACAAGCACTTCCCTGGTACACAAATGAATTATTTCCCCTACCAACATTTTAATTAGTACATGTTGCACATTCACCCAAATGACCCCTTCAGGAAAATGTTGAGATACGCACAATCATTTAAATTATATATATGTATATATACAGCAAGAAAAAAATTAGGGGGTTAGGAGGGTAGGCAGTTGATGAAGAACGAGGGCGGGGTTGCTTGCAATGACTCCAAGCAGAGAAAAAACACAATCTGACTTGTGCATTCATCAAAGTGATAACGACTGCTACATATGTGAATAACAGTGACAGCAGCTGAGACTTTTCCCAGAAAAGTGATAATGACTCACTGCTATGTTGTAACTGCACATATTGCTAATGTGATAATGACCTTCCTTTCATTACTGCAAAGGTATGCATGCTGAGACACAGGTGATAATTGCTGCACATAACCTGTTGAGTAGGCATTCATTATATTATATTGTGCAGCTGTTATGTAACACAGACTCAGTATTATCAGTAAGGAGATGACCTGAGTCATTCAGTCAAATAGTATTTCTCTTGGATATTAGTGAGGCCTTCCTCCCACCTAAATTCAACACATGACTGACAAAGCCAGGAGAAATGCACAAAAAAGATGGTAGCTCCATACTGTCAGTAGTCACCTAGTGATGACCTTTATCTGACTCAGGCAGTATAATCACAAATAGAATAATACAAACATAAGTAATAATCACAAATAGAATAATACAAACAGAAGTAATAATCACAAATAGAATAATACAAACAGAAGTGATGTAACCCAATGTAATTTGCAGACTGACTTTTTATATGTCCCCAGTAACCCCTCCAGTTGTTTGCATTCTGTATGCACAGGCACCAAAACATAATTGAACATAATGTAAAAACATGCTGAATTGTAACTTTATAAGGTAATTTACACATTTAGTTACAATTTCAGTGTGTTTTACATTACGCTCAATTACAAATCGGGAATACAGTTTCTCACGCTTGTGGGAGGCCCTCAGGGGTAACAGCTTCCAATTAGTATCTTCTCATGGTGCGCTCGGTGTTAAGTACAGAGGCGCCCTGAGAAGGTACTTGGGGTTAATGAGTAAGGAAGAAGTAATTAGGGACTTGGGGACCCAAGTAGATAGCAATCTCTCCTTTGACAGTCACGTTGCCAAGTGGTTAGAAAGACCTTCTATATAGCCCACCTTATCATGAAAGGATTCACATCTAGATCAAGAGAGGTAATTGTGTCCCTCTACTCATCACTTATCAGGCCCATAATTGAATACAATGCCCCATTTGGGATGTACCTTACCCAACACCTGCAGCAACTGGAAAGACCCCAAAAGTACCTCACCAAGAGGATCAAGGGGCTCAAACAGATGCCTTATGCAGCTCTGCTAAAGAAACTCCAGCTCTACTCAGTTGCGTACCGCCTACTCAGAGGCGATCTGTGTCTGACGTATAAAGCCATGTCCAACCCAGAGTTATTGGACATGCTTCACCTCAAGAAATCCAAATCCCTTAGAGCTACATGCTCCAGGGACTTGAACCTCAGCACAGAAATAAATAGGACATGCTGGAGGGACAGATTCATATCCCAGAGACTCCCCTCCCTCTGGAACAAAATCTCAATCCATGTTAGGCAGAGCCCCTCACTGACCCTCTTCAAGAGAAATCTTGAGTGGATGGGAGATCGTAAGTTTACCCCTGGGATCTCTTCTGTGTCCCTGCTTGACAGAGGTACAGTAAACTAACCTTAAAAGGGCTATCTTCTGTGACCTACTATACAGAGGCACAGTCAACTAATCTAAAAGGGTGGCGAAAGCCAAACACACTCTGGCTAGGCTTATAAATGCACTAGGGCAGATAGCCTAGTATCAACCTATGAACACAATAAACATATTGGCACTATTACTTTGAACTGCAGTTTAAAAAAAAAAAAAAAAAGAGGAAAGAAAGAAAAAAAAACTTTTTTTCCAAAGCCATTTTACCATCTTTAGCCTCCATATTTGCACACCCTGAATAGTTAAGTGTCCGAGCTCTGACTATTCCATACAAAATAATGTGGAATTCACAGAACGTTCTGTGCTGGGCCCGTTATTATTAATTCCACAGTGTTCCGCAGCAAGATCAAAGTTCAGATTGCAAGCACAGCACCAAATTGTTAAAGTGCAGTTTAAAATATACATAAATAACATTAATTACCTTTTAGTCTTGAGTCAAGAATACCTCTTCAGGATGTGCAAAACATTTTCTTTTTATTTAAACCCACATATGTCCATGCTGGGAGACTACACAATTTAAAGTCCGTCTCACCAAGCAGAAAAAAAATACACACACTTTCATTTCTTATCAGTATCATGCATGCAGAATACTGACGTGGTCAAATAGGATTTCTGCAGACCCTCATGCATCTTGCTTAATGCTGCATGTGAAAAATCATGATGTGAAGTTATTCAATCTCAACGTTTCTTCTTGCACATGGTTTGGAGCCGTTCTATCGGCTCCGAGTCGGCCGCTTTACTAGCTGAAGATCTCAGAATAGCTTGAGGCCAGGTCCCTATCCCATGATGCTCTCCATCCGACCTCAGTTCTAGTTTGCCGCTGCAACAGATCAGAAGTCGTCAGAGAACTCGGGCCAGTTTGTGACATATTTTCCTATTTTTTCCTAATTTTTCTGCTTATAGCTGAATAGTATTACTAATTATACAGTTGTACTGCTTATTGGGCAAGTTAGCCTTGCTTGCTTTTTCTTTATCAAGAAGTTTGACGAGTTTCATCCTTTTCAGATGGGTTGCTCTTAGGCCTTTAGCTGTGCCTTAGTTATTAATCCCTATCCTGTTTAGTATTAATATTAATAGTGTGTGTGTTCAGCTTATTATTGCATAGTAGTGTACTTAGATATTGGAAATTAGAAATATATTTAGGTATTAGATTGTGATTAGCTTGACAGTTGTTCAGTGGTCTGTCAACTCAGAGTTGTTTATAATAGTTAGAGTTTGCGGTGTTTTGTGTGTGCTTTGTTATACAGTTATCTTTTTGTCTTCATTAGTGTTTACTGTGGTGTTGCTCCTAGTATGGCTGATCATAAGGAGAAGCAAAAATAAGGTTTTAAAAAGTGCCCAAATTTCGAGCAGAAGATGTCCATCACTGAGGCCCATGTGAATTGCATCTATTGCTTGGGGCCAGTTCACCTCCAGGAAGATTGCTCTATCTGCCATTCCTTCAGTAGCAGGGTTTTACTTGAGAGATGAAGGAAGTTGGTGGATAGAGCGTTATTGAAGCCAGATTTTCAGGAGTCCCTGGACAAGGCTGACCAGACATCCAAGTCATCAGCTCCAAGCCTTACTGTGAAGTTGCGATCGCTGGCTCTGCAGACTTCGGAGCTGTGTTTCGGAGCCGGTCCCCGGTCTTGGAGCTGGTCTCATAAACCTTGAGATCACCTGTCCTTTAATCGGTGGCTTCTTTGGTTCCTTTGACTCGTTCTTCGAGGACCCGAACTGATGTGGATGTGGACCGGGTGGTGCAGAGGCTTCTTGAGAACCCAGCACTGGCTAAATTATCAGCCTCAACCCAACCGGTTTCGGGGCCTAATACCATCCCACTACTCCCTCCTCCGAGCCGAGCAGGGCCTTTGCAGCCGGGGGAGGAGGATCTGATGATTGTAGAGCCTTCGGAGCCAAGGCCTGTTCCAGTGCCATCGGCTCTGTCAACCCTGACTTCTTCGGTACCATTGAAAGAGTCTGGGAGCCGACACTTTCTGGTCAGTTCCGGGGGGGAGAGTCGAACCGATGCATCGGTTCCGACCCTTCCTCTCAAAGCTTCAGCGTGGAGGTGCTCAGCTCCATCCTCTGGTTCAGAGCCCACTGTCTCGGTGCCGAAGAAGTTGCCATCTTCTTTGGAACCGGCAGCTTCCTTGGGTCGGAGCAGTGATGCCTTCGATGCTATGAGGACAGTTATGTCATCCAAGGCAAGCACTTCATCAGGTCCCTCCTCTTCCTCCCCTAAAGTGCCACTTTCTGCCTCTACATCGCAGGTCCCTGTGAAGCGTCGAGACCTGGAGCCTCAGGTAACCCCATCGGGTGACCCTTGTTCTACTGAAACCTCACCAGAAACTTCCACTGATGAGGTTCCCAGGAAGAGACTTTTGTAAGAGGAGGCATTTAGATTCCCAGCAGGAGTCCTTGACATCAGACACTGATGGAGGAATCTGAAGGGTCCCCACGGTCCCCCTCAGAGAATATCTCCTTTGCTGATATCCTGGAAGTCCTTAAGCAGAGGGGTGACTGGCAGTTCGTTAGCCCTATTGAGGATGAGTCGGTGCTCCTGAAGGCCTTTGGATCTCAACCTTCCACCTCCTGGGTGACTCCACCCTTCGATGAACTAATGGAATTGGTTGCTCGAAGGGCGTTGGAGTCTCCTGATACTATGGAACCGGTCCCTCAGAGGCCCAGCAAGTTTTTCACCTCCCCCCCAAGACAAGATGTTCCTCACTAAGGGAGTTCCAATTGATGCCATGGTGGTGGTGGTGGCCACCAAGAAAGAGATGTCCGAAACCTCTTCTATTGTCCATCCTCCTAATAGGGATTCCAGGACTAACGGGAAACGCATCTGTAGTTCTGCGTCCTTTGCTATGCGATCGCTTAACTACTTGACTCATTTTACCCATCTTCAAAGAGATCTAAAAGAGCTCCAAGATACTCTGCAGGGTAGTACAGATGGAGCTGTCTCTGAGAAGATGACAGCCCAGCTTAATACCCTCAATTCCATAGTTAACTCTTCCATGTGGCTCATTTCCTATGCAGCCGATGGTTCGAGTCGGGCAGTGGGTTCAGCGGTAGCTCTTCAGGGACAGTCCTGGATGCGCTTATGCTCCTTTGTGGAAGCTTTCAAGTCTTCTTTTGTCAACACCCCATTCGATGGCTCATCTCTTTTCGGGCCCAAAGTCAAGGAGACTCTCACTAGGTGTGAGGAAGAGGGAAAGACTCTATCTGCCATAGGCGTTAATTTTTCCACCCCTACCAGACCATACCCCAAAGGGCAGAAAGGTAGATAAATGTGGTTCCGAAAGCCCCAAGGAGCTTTCCAGAACACACATAGTGAACCCCCCTCCAGGGGCAGAGGAGGGCATAATAATGGAAGACGCCACCCCGGTGGCAGAGGGGATCCGCAGAACCAGGGCAACAGGGATCGGTTCATTGGTAAGCCCTATCAGTGCTCCTAAAAGGAGGCCAGACTGTCCTACTCTGGAGGCAGTCGAGGGTCACTTGGCTTTGTATCCAGATGCCTGGCTAGGAATTACAAGAGATTATTGGGTACAAAGCATAGTTACCAGAGGTTACATCATTCCATTCTTAGAAAACCCACCTGTTGGGGAAAAAAATTCCAGACGTTTCACCCAGTCTCAGGGATCAAGCAGCCATAGAAATCCAGTGGCTGTAGGAAAAAAAGAGTCATCCAGCCAGTCCCAGCAGACCAGATAGGATCAGGAACTTACTCCAGATTCTTTCTAGTTCCAAAGAAGACAGGGGACTGGAGCCCCATCTTGGATCTCAGTAGACTCAACACATTTGTAAAGAAGGAGAAATTCCGGATGGTCACGCTTCAGTCTATTTTTCCATTCCTCGGAATGGGCGATTGGATGTGCTGTTTAGATCTCAAGGATGTGTACTACCATATGAAAATGGCCAGACCATCCAGAGATCATCTGCGTTTCTGGCTGGGAGCCAGTCGCTACCAATTCCAAGCACTGCCCTTGGACTCACAACAGCCCCCAGAGTGTTTATCAAATGCATGGTTACGGCTCACATGAGGAGTCTAGGATTCCGAGTGTTTCCGTATATGGATGACTGGCTCCTTACCGCCACCTCCAGGCATCAACTCATTCTGTCCAGGGATCACACTCTCAATCTGTGCTCTCAGTTAGGCATCACTATCAACTTTGAAAAGTCTGCATTATCGCCATCACAGCGTATCTCCTTTATCGGAGCAGAACTAGACCCCACCACTGCCACAGTAAAATTGCCCCTGGACAGAAAAGCCACTCTCCGAAACCAGGGCTCAGACATTTTGCAGAAAAGAAAAGTACCGACCTCTCAAGTACTGAAGCTACTAGGTACCATGGCAGCTACGCTCATAGCAGTTCCTCTGCGACGTATGCACATGAGGATTCTTCAATGGTTACTCTTCACCCAGTGGTCTTACCAACAACTTCCGATGTCATTCTTAATCATGATTATGGACTCTTGCAAGGAAGATCTTTGCTGGTGGTTGATCAGCCACCAAGTTACAGTGGGTTGACCATTTGCTTCTCCCCCGCCGTCAGCCATGGAGACCATGGATGCTTCTCTGATAGGGTGGGGTAGCTTTTTCAGGGAAGAACAGGTCAAGGCACCTGGTTGGGGACAGAGTCACAGTTGCACATCAGTGATGTTCATCGTGTTACCCTGCTGCAGTCATCACACTTGGGTTATCCTTGCCGTCAGGCAGTCCCGCAGTCGGCTTGAGTTCCAAAGTCTTAGTCCGACGTCAGTTGTTGTCGCTTCTTCCCTGACGTCAGTACGCCAGGGGTATATAAGAGGCATCCAATGCCATTTTCTTCAGTCTTTCTTGCCGCGCGGTGCCCGAAGCAGTTCGCAGGTGCCGGTCGGCCGACACCTGAGATTTTCAAATCGAATTTCAGTCCGAAGACTTCAATAAAGCTGAGTACCCCGTTGGGGAACCTTTTCTTGCCTCAGTCTGATGTCAGAAAAAGTTAACAATTGCATTTCTTGTGGGAAGCAAATACCTCATAAGGACTTCCATTCTTATTGTATTCCTTGCCTAGGCCCAGACCACGACGTCACAGGTTGTCGGTTTTGTGCTAGGTTTAATAAACGAACTATCAAATGCCGTTTTGACTTCGCACGACATTTCTTTGGTAGGAAATTTAATTATATAATGCCGTCTGAGCAGCTGACGACCGGCATGCATAAAAAACACAAGGATAAGGGCAGGCAGCCTAAGAACAAGCCAGACTCCGAGGCCTCTGCTGGGCCTGTCGCCGGTTCTCCGGTTTTTAGTGAGGCACCTACGCAGCCCCTGACGACTGCAGAATTGGAACCCCAGACAGCTGCGGATTCTCAAGCAGAGTGTACTAGGCTGACGCAGCCATCTTCATTAGGCCCTTCCGACACCGGAGCAGAAGGAGACCCCGGTGCAGTGGAAACACCGTCGGTTGCAGAAGGTGTCTTCAGACAGACTACACTCACCATTGAGCCTTATGCTAAGGTTAAAACTCCATTAAAACCAAAAAAGACTGTACATCAGTCTACAGTTCAAGGCCCCATGCCTAAGAAACAGATGCTTAAGATGGCTGAAGATTTGATTACCCTAATCAGGGGTTCCCATCCCCCTCCAGATAAAAGACCAACACAAGAGGAGGATTATGCTTCCTCTGACCAGGTTTCAATTTCCTCAGATTCTTCTGAGGAACAAGATTACACTTTTCTCCCTTATGAAGACTCTGATGCTGAAGACTCTATTCCCTCAGCATCTCCCCCTGAAGACTACTCCTTTGGGGAAACTTTACATACCATGAGGGAACATTTCCACTGGGAAGGCCAGGACTACTCTGATTCTAAGAAAAGGCTCCGAGAGTTCCTTTTACTACCCCAGCACAGACTACTTGCTATCCCTCCAGTTTTAGATATTGTAGATGATGTTTACTCGGAGTCTAGTGTAAATACAGACTCTCTCTCTCCTGCTCCAGCCAAACCAGACAGATACTACAGAGTGCCTGACTTGCACAAATTCCTTTATAAAAGCCCTGTGGCTGACCCAGAAACAATTTCCCAGGGTCCCAAGGGGGCTAAAGCTTATATGGCTAAAAATCCTGTGCCCTCTGAAAGGGATTCCAGAGCCCTAGATAGATGGGGAAAGAAAATAAACACCTCAGCAACTCTGGCTATGAGGGCATTAAATTTTCAGTTTCACATGCTGAAATATCAGCAATTCCTAATGTCTCAATTAAAGCAAAAAATGAGCACACATAAAGAACAGTCTGAATTCAAGGAAATGCAGGATCTGTTGCATGCAGCTGAACAGGTGGGCAAACATACTTTACAATGTGGATTTGATTCATTGGAAGCTTCCTGTAGAGCAGCTGTTACTGGGTCTGTCATACGTAGACATGCTTGGTTAAAAGAACAAACCCTGCCTGATCATGTTAAAACAAAATTATTGGATGCACCTTTACAGCAGGATGTATTATTTGGTGTCAAAGCAGAAGAGGTCTTAAAGAAAATGGAGGATAAGGCAAAGTCTATGCAGACGGTCAAGGATTTCTTACAGGTACAACCCCCTTGTTTCAGCAGAAATTGGCCAACAAAAACTGGTCCTTTCCAGCTTCTGACAGATCACATTGGGGCAAATACAGACACCCAAGGGGCAGAGGTCAGTCACAAGGCCCTTACAAACCTCGCCAATGGGGTACTGCTACCCAGAAAGGAGGAGAAGACAGGCCCCAAGCTAGCAGAAGACAAACACAGTGACTCAATCCTCAAACTACCAAGCAAATCCCTCCAGGCAGCTCCCTTGGGAGGAAAATTAGCATTTTTTGCAGACAACTGGCACATCATCATCACAAAAGACAAATGGGTCCTAAACATTGTCTCACAAGGATACAGATTCCACTTTCATACCTTGCCAAGGAAGAAAAGGAATGCCAAACCTGCCACCAAAAAAATGGGCAGAGGCACAAAAACAAATTACAGCTCTCATGGACATGAGAGCCATTCACCAGGTACCTACACAGGAGCAAGGACAAAGATTTTACTCAAGACTCTTTCTAGTCCCAAGAAAAGACAAAGCATGGAGACCCATTCTGGATCTTTCAATTCTGAACACCTATCTGCAAGTATAAAAAATTCAAGATGCTAACACTACAGCAGCTTCTTCCCATGCTGGGCAAGAATGCCTTGGCTAGTAACGTTGGACCTCAAGGAGGCATACCTGCATGTCCCTATCAGACAAAATTGCAGAAGATACCTCCGCTTTATTGCAGGTTCAACACATTATCATTTCTCTGCACTGCCCTTTGGCTTATCTACTGCACCCAGGGTCTTCACAAAATGCCTGTCACCAGTAATTGCATACTGCAGACAAAGAGGAATTCAAATATACCCATACCTGGATGACTGTCTCATCCAAGCAGAAAGCAAGGACATTCTCTTACAACACCTGGCTTTTGTAAAACATCTTCTAAGTTGCCTAGGGTACACAGTAAACGAAAAGAAATCAAAACTAGTGCCCTCACAAAACATAATATTCCTGGGTGCCAGCTTGAATACAATGGCCCAGATGGCTTATCTCACGCCAGACAAGCAACAACAGCTGACTCAATATTTCAAAATAATGGCAACAAAGACCCAACTCCCTGCAAGAAAAATTCTGCAGGCCTTGGGATTCATGGCATCTTGCATACTACTAATACCATTTGCAAAACTGCATATGAGGAAATTACAATGGTACCTGAAAAGCGTATGGACGCAGCACAACCACAACTTGGAAACAATGATACCACTCATTCCCTGCCTTCAACAGGAGTTTCTATGGTGGGCACAGGCATGTCACCTCAACAAGGGTCAGCCTTTCACCTTACCCACAGCCAGGCAACCTATGACAACAGATGCATCGGACTATGCCTGGGGAGCACACATGGCAGGACAGTGCATTCAGGGCAAATGGACTACAGATCAAAGGCATCTGCATATCAATCAAAAAAAAAAAATGCTAGCAGTACAGAATGCCCGAACAGCTTTCAAGGACCTCTTACACCCAGGACAACTAATAATAAGGACAGACAACACCACAGTAATGTGGTACATAAACAAGCAAGGGGGCACACATTCCTACCCTCTATGCAGGTAAGCAATGACCTTGTGGAACACACCACTGTCTTACCAGGTTCAATTACAAGCACAATTCCTGCCAGGAAAAAAAAACACTTTGACAGACGACCTAAGCAGAAACATCATGGATCCACACGAGTGGAAACTAGATCCACAAGTATTTGCAATAATAGCTCAAAAATGGGGATGCCCACACATAGATCTGTTTGCCAGCCCCCAAAACTACCAACTTCAAAAATTTTGCACAAGGACATTCCATCCACAAGCTTGGAAAGTGGACACCCTCTCATTCAGTTGGAAAAAATTAACAGTGTATGCTTTCCTCCACTGCCTCTTCTAGCAAAGGTACTGCTGAAAGTCAGATTAGAGAGGCCACAAATGATACTCATTGCACCAGACTGGCCACGCCAGCATTGGTAGCCAATTCTAAGGAACATGGCTCACGGTCCACCATGGATTTTACCACAAATTCCTCACCTGCTTACCCAGCGAGACAATCAGATTCTACACAGCCAACTCAAGACTTTAAACCTGGCTGCATGGCAAATTACCTAAACAACCAGCCAACTCCTCTATCCAAAGCTGTTATGGATGTCATTCTGGAGGCCAGGAGGCCCAGCACCAGAAAAACCTATTCAGACAAATGGAAAAGATTTTGCGCCTGGAACCAGGCTAAAGGCCAAAATCCCATTGATCCAAACATTCCTCAGATTCTACAATATTTAACTGAGATGTTGCACAAAGGACTTTCCTTTTCATCTATTAAGATCCACGCCTCAGCAATTTCAGCTCATTACAACACAGATCCTCCTTTATTCTCACATCCACTCCTAAGACAGTACCTCAGAGGGGCTAAGAACATAAGACTGCCCAGGAGAGCACCAACACCTACTTGGGATCTCAACTTTGTTCTGGAAAAGCTTACACTGCCGCCCTTTGAACCAGCGTTTTCAGCTGATTTAAAATTTCTTTCATGGAAAACTGCCCTGCTACTAGCAATAACCTCAGCTAGAAGAGTCTCAGAGCTACAGGCACTAATGGCAGTGGAGCCTTTCCTCATTTTTCATCAAGACAGAGTCTCTCTATGAACTAACCCTAACTTTATGCCAAAGGTGGTATCCAGTGTGGCCCTAAACCAAACCATTCATTTTCCCAAATCCCCAGAACAAAGGAGAAAGACTCCTGCACTCTTTGGACATTCACAGGCAATTACGTTACTACTTGGATAAAACTAAGGCATTCAGAAAATCTGAACAGCTCTTTGTAGCCTATGTTGCAGGATCACAAGGAAAAGCTATCTCAAAACAGACCATTTCTAAATGGATAGGGCATTGCATACGTTTCTGCTACACGCATCATGGGAAACCGGTACCTGCTAACATTAGGTCCCACTCCACCAGGGCTACCGCTACATCAGCAGCCTTTCTCAGGGGAGTGCCAACCAAGGATATTCTGGAAGCTGCAACTTGGAGTTCAGTGTACACCTTCACCAAACACTATCACTTACCCCTATATTCTAAGACTAGAGCTGGTTTTGCCACTGCAGTTTTGCAGGGCCTACTAGCTTCTTGTAACCCTGTTTACCTCCACCACCCATCCTTTGCTTTGGGATTCAACCCAAGTGTGATGACTGCAGCAGAGTAACACGATGAACATAGTACAGATTTGTACCTGCCATAAATGTAGATGTTCGAGTGTTCACCCTGCTGCAGTCCAGCTTACCCTCCCACCATCCCCTCTGAATTAGCTGAACTTATCTATGCCACTCTATCCTATACAACCTCTGTGGTGTATTTGCTTGTGCCTGAAGGTATTGTTTTATTTTTATATAGCGATATATATATATATATATATATATATATATATATATATATATATATATATATATTGCCTACCTACTGGGGGCACATGACATCTGGGGTAAGAAAAACTGAAGAAAATGACGTCGGATGCCTCTTGTATATCCCTGGTGCACTGACGTCAGGGAAGAAGCGACAGCAACCGATGCCGGAACAAGACTTTGGAACTCAGGCCAACTGCGGGACCACCTGACGGCAGGATAACCCAAGTGTGATGACTGCAGCAGGGTGAACACTCGAACATCTACATTTATGGTAGGTACAAAACTGTACTTTCTGGAGCTGAGAGCAGTGCTTTTGGCATTGCAGCACTTCCACGACTCTCTGCCTCTAGGGATGATTGCAGTACAGACAACATGTCTGCGGTCTGGTACATCAACAAGCAAGGGGAACTAAGTCTTACCCCCTGTGTCGAGAGGCCTTGAGAATTTGGCAGTAGGCAGTATCCACTGGGCACTTTCTGATAGCAATGCATATCCTGGGGAAATCCATCATGATAGCAGACAAACTGAGCAGAGCCATTCTATTACCGCACGAGTGGTCTCTCAAAGACAAAGTTGTGGAGATGATTTTCCACAGATGGGGCCAGCCTTGCTGAGACCTGTTTGCATCCCTTATGAATGCCAAATGCAGAAGCTACTTTGCCCTGAAACCCCTCCAGGGGACAGCCCAAGGGACTCAATCATACACAATTGGCCCCTGGGACTCCTGTATGCCTTCCCACCTATACCCCTGATCTCGAAATTCTTGCAGAAAGCCAAAAGCCTGGGAAGGACTGTAATCGTAATAGCCCTTAATAGCCCCTTTTTGGCCTCAACTTGGTTCCCCTTCCTCCGACTTTATCAACTTATGGAACCTTGGTTTCTGGACCCAGTTCCAGACCTGCTGACACATTCGTCAGGGGCCCTCCATCCATCCCTTTGTTCCCTCAGACTGACAGCTTGGCTGCTCTGATTCCCAACCTAGCCAGGTCACATAAATTTTCTTCTGAGGTACAGGATGTTCTTGTATCTTTGCATAAGGCTTCCACCAGAAAGTTGTATGCTAGTAAATGGAAGTGATTTGATTTTTGGACCTCCCAGAATAACATTGATCCTTATGTTGCCATGATTGCTAGTATCCTGGAATTCCTATCTAAACTTTTTCATGAAGGTGCTTCAGCTGCTACTATTCGAGTTCAATTGGCTGCAATTTTGAATTTTCACCTTGGAGTTGATGTTTCTAATTTGATGTCTCACAGATTATGTAAGGCCTCCCTGAAAGGTACCATTCATCTTGGGCCGCCTGTTAGACACCCCTTTACTCCCTGGAATCTAAATTTTGTGTTTTCACATATTATTCTCCCCTCCCCCCTTGAGCCTACATCATCCTGCCATTTGAAGTTTCTTTTTCGGAAAACTATTTTCTTGGTGGCCATTACCTCAGCATGTAGGGTGTCTGAGCGTCAAGCCCTTTCTATCAAACCCCCATATTTGGTTTTTCACCCAGAGTATCACTGAGGACTAATCCTTCATTATTACCAAAGGTGTGTCCCGAGACTAACCTGAATCAAACTATCAAACTTCCAGCCTTTTTCAGTAATCATTCTAATAAGTTGGAGTACATGTTGCATAAACTTGATGTCCACAGACAATTGAGATTCTATTTGGACAGGGCAAAGGAATTTAGGAGATCTGACCAACTCTTTTTATCTCATGCTGATGCTAAGAAAGGATTACCAGTCTCTAAAATTACCCTTTCCAAGTGGTTAACTGACTACATTAAATGTATATACTCTTCAGCAAACCAAACATTAGAGCATGGTGTGAAGGCGCACTGCACTAGGGCTGTTTCCACTTCTTTTGCTTATGTGGCTAGATTGCCTTTGGACACTATATGTGCAGCTGACACTTGGTCTAAGCCTCATACCTTTATCACTCATTACAAAGTGGACAGGTCCTCCAGGGACAGGGCTTCCTTTGGTTCCACTGTCCTTGAGCCACCCGGGATTAGGGTGCATGTGATGCTACCCATGTGTAAGAATGAACGGCCAACTGTACAACTTCACATAAAGGAGTTATGTACTTACCATATTGTTCCATGTGAGTTGTTCATCTCGCCTTCATTCATCCCACCCGCCTTCCCCCTCCAGGGTCTCGAAGAACGAGTAGACTTGGGGTTCTGGTGGTCTTCTTCTGGGACTTCTTACTCTTGTTGGAGTATTTCTTGAGTTATATCTGTGCATGCTGGGTTCAGCAAACTAGATAAGAGGTAGGACGGAGAGCATCATGGGATAGGGACCTGGCCTCAAGCTACTCTGAGATCTTCAGCTAGTAAAGTGGCCAACTCGGAGCCGATAGATTGGCTCCGAATCCATGTGAAAGAATGATGAACAACTCACATAGAATGTTATGGTAAGTACATAATTTCTTTTTTTTAGTACCAATAATGTTTTAGAAAGTACAGGCCACCTGGCTTGTCAAGCAGTCTTGTTTCCTGTCCTTGTACATTTTAGTATCAGTACATTCTAACTCCCCAACATTCCTTGTAACTATCTATCCCAGCCTGGGAAGGTCAGAGCTTATCACATGCAGGGTATTCTTTCTTGCTTTCAGAAACCAGTCTTTGTGACATCCCTTAAACCCTTCAGCACATTCTTTACATTCAGTCATCTGTTAATAACACTCACAGCTTGATATTGGAATACACTTGTGAAACACTCAGAACTACAACAAGTAATTGTGGTTTGCATAACTATTCATCTATACTACATATCATTTTTAACATGAACAAATATTAAATAAGTCATCAAACATATCTGTGAAGAAATTGTAAGTTAATATGCATGTTGTGTAGAATAATCATGAGAGATGCATTTTTCTCTAACACAGTCCTCACCTTGGAAGATGCAGACATTTGTGCAGTCACAGAGACCTGGTTCAAAGCTATGGAGAGCACCCCAGCCATACTGGGTTACACCTCCTTCCACACGTTCAGACCACAAACTGAAGGTGTGAAAACTAAAGGAGGTGATGTATCAATATTCACTAAAGATAAATCAATCTCCAGATTGGTTAAACAGTATGATTCCCTTGAGATACTCTAGGGGCAATTAACTGTTGGTAGGACACCTATTCAAGTCATTGCCAGCTACAGTACCCTTTCCATGAATCCGGACACCCACTCTGTCTGTTTGGCTGTATTTGAGTCCATCAAGATACATCCGAAAACCATGATTTTGGGTGACTTTAACTACCCATCCAGTGACTGGGTAAATTACTCATGCTCAAACTCACTTGCCCAAAGGTTCCTCAACTTCATTAACTCCAATTCCCTGGACCAGCTGGTTGACACCCCCACAAGGGGTGCCGACAACCTGGATCTGGTACTTATCAATGTTGGGGACCACTGTAGCACCCTCATTGTGAGGTCTTCCATGGTGAGATCTAACGACAAATCAGTCTCATTCAAAGTAACTGCCACATCTGATCCCCCTAGCAGCAACTAAACTAAAAGACGTCTCCAAAGCCAATTATAACCTCTTATGGAATAGTATAAATAGCTTCACTGCACCTTCCCCCTTAGGTGGAACTGACAACTATGCCAAGTTCTACAATGCTTTATAAAGCACCCATATAACTGCATTGACTTAGCTGTACCTGATAGGACCAAAACAAGCTCCTCAAGGAAGAGCAAACCTGCCTGGTGGACAACTGCCATTAAGAGGCTTTACAATAAGAGGAAAAAAATTGCTGTCTGAGTAAGAGGGAGTAAGCACTAAACTGGAAACAATGCCGCCTCAGCCTAAACAAGCAAATAAGACTTCTTGTGAAGTCCTCCAAAGCAAACTACAAATCCAAATTAGTTTCCTCAGCTAAGGACAACCTTAAGGCATTTTTTAGTTGCATCCGTAACCTAAAAGGAAAGGCACAGTTTTGTGCCGGACTGATAGTTAATGAAACCACATATACTGAGCCGTGGGTATAGCTAACATGTTGACTGACAGGTTCTGTGAAAACTTCACTCCCCTGTCGCCACCACACATAACCCCACGACATCCTTACCACCTGTCCCTTATCTTGTATCTGTATAAAGAGCAGGTTGTAAGTGCCCTCTCTAAGACCAAAAACACAGCATCTATGGGACCTAATAACATCCCAGGCTGCGTCCTACATGGGCTCCAACAGTTATTAGGAACACCATTGGATACTCTCTTCATTCATAATCTAAGCACTGGCTTCGTCCCAGCTGAATGGAAAATGGCCACCATTGTTCCCTTGAATAAAGGTGCTGTTTCCACTGACCCCGGGAACTATAGATCTGTTAGCTTGACTAGCCTTATCTACAAGGCCATGGAGTGAATCATCATGGACTTTATCAAAAAAGCTATAGATAATCACCAAACACTTGACCTTAATCAGTTTGGTTTTGTCAGAGGGAGGTAGTGCCTGGTAAGTCTGGTGGACTTCATCAAGACAGTCACCAAGGCCTTGGACGAGGGGAAATCTGTGCATACAGCCCACCTAGACTTAGGCCATGGCTTTTGACACTTCCTCCAACTCAGGCATCACTGACAAACTCACCCAGCTAGGTATTAACCCTTATATCGTTAGATGGGTCGCTAACTGGCTCACTGATAGAACACATATAGTCAAAATAGGGGAATCCACCTCCAACAGCAGACCTATAATCAGTGGTGTTTCACAGGGATCAGTCCTTGTACCTCTACTGTTTGGAATCTATTTCTCCAAAGTACAAGCAAAAACCAAAAGTCTGTGTCTGACAAAGTTTGCTGATGACTGCCAACTGGGAGGGGTCATAGAATCTTCAAATGATGTCAACATCTTACAAGATGGTCTTACACAGACATATACTTGGTGCCAAAGTCATGGCCTTAAACTCAATGCAAAAAATGTATTAACATCCCTTTCGGTAAGAGTGGTGTTTCTGTAACTACCACATCAATAGGAGCACCCTAAGTATGCACTCAGTGGTGAGAGACCTGGGAACACATGTTGACAGCAACCTTAACCTTTGATCACCATGTCTCCACAGTGGTAAGAAGGGCATTCTGTGTTGCTCGTCTCATAAATAAGGGCATTGTCTCCAGGAAAAAAAATAAGTTATAACATCTCTGTACTCTTCCCTCATCAGGCCATTAATTGAGTAGACCTCCCCTTTTGGTATGTACCTTTCCATGCACCTGCAGCAATTGGAGAGACCACCAAGGGTCCTCACAAGGAAAATTCAAGGTCTTCAGCATCTGTCCTATGTCAATCAACTGAAATCACTGTCACTTTATTCTGTTTAATACAGACTACTCAGAGGCAATCCCTGTCTTGCATAAAAGGCAATCTCTAACTCTGCTTTATTGGAAATGCTACATATCCACAAGTCAAATGGTACATGAGTTACTCGCTTTAAAGATCTTAACCTGGTATGTGACATTAATAGAACCTGCTGGAGGGACAGATTTGTCTTCTAGAGGTTACCACACCTTTGGAACGGACTTCCACTTCATGTCAAACAGAGCACCTCATTGGCTTTGTTCAAATGCAGTCTAGACAATTGGATGGGTAACTGTAAATTCACCCCAGGGATTCCACCTGTGTCCCTTTTGGACAGGGGCATTAGGTGCTGATTGTGGAAATAAGGGTAGAACTAGGCTAGGCTTGTAAGGGCCATAGGACCATTAGCCTAGTAACTTCCTATGATCCTACGTAGAATAATACCGCTTTATCAAAAACCTGTGGGCATTTCTTTTGTCTGATCAGAACCATTTTGTGAGGTTCTAAATAATGATCAGGAAAACCAGTGGTCATCAGTGGAGTGCTTTTTCCAAAGATCTCTTCCACCTTCTGGATAGTGAGTCTAGGCAAAAGCTTATATGCTAGGGAAGCCTTGATGGGCATAAATTGAGTATTACCTAGTGCCCCTAGTTTCGGATGAGTTCTGAGGAGAAGAAAGGGCTTAAAAAATCTGGGTCTGATGTCACACCTCAAGTCAGTGTATCACAGTCTGAAGTAATTCAAATAACTACTACTTTGTTCCACCTTGGATACTAGGCCATTGTAAGGAGCAAACCCACACATTGCATCTGTATTCATAACCACATTCTACAACCAAGGTTATCCCTAGCTTTCCAGTACCTGCCAGCTAATGAATCCCTTTTCACCCACAATTGTACGACAACCCTAGATCGGGGTAGCTGTCACCCAAACGTCTTTGTGGAGCAGGACTTGATATATGGATTTGAAGGTGATAACAGAACTGTAGATACATTTCCACTTTCTTATATGCATTAATACACCTTTACCAGAGCACCCTATAGCCCAATAATCATCACCTAAGTTCTTGCTTTCTTGGGACGTCCATGTTGGGGTAGTCTTAAGTTATAAAATAGGATCTTTGCCAGAGTAAATGCTGTTGCATTTTTATCCCAGTGTGGGATGCCAAGGCCCTTTTCACATGAGTGAATACTTAACTGGAGGTCTAACCCTCTTTCCCCTTCTGGATCAGAAACTGTGTTCCAGAGTCCTTGAGATTCTCCTGAGCAGTCTGTGCATACCAAAAAAATATATAAAACAACAATAAGGAGATAAGTATCTTAAAAAGGCCACTTCTACCCATCAAGGATAAACTAAGTTTTGACAAAGTATGGCCAGATTTTCACTTTGGATCAGAGGACAGATTCAAATCAACCATCCTCTGCAGTTCTTCCTGCAGTATTATACCAACGTATTTAGGTGGAGCTCTGCAGCAACTAAAAGGTAACCTGGAGGATTTAGCTTTGAGAGCAGGGTTTGCTGAAAATATCTTAATCTTGGCTTTGTTTAAGCGGAGTCCTGATGCTGCTGCAAATTCTTCCATTAAGAACAAATGTGCAGGAGCATCACGCTCTGGGTCTTGGATGAGTATGGTGCGGTCATCATAAAAAAAAAAAAAAAAAAAGAGGACCGTAGTAACTATCTTGTAAAGGGACCATCCTGGTGTGCACTTTCACTCATTCAGTCTTCTATTACGTGGTTCATTGGCAAGAATGAATAAAGTAAGGGAGATTAGGAACAGCTTGTCTTGTTCCTCGGCACAACCTAAAAGGTTGAGTCAGCTTTGAATTTGTTAGGATTCTGGCATACAAATACATGTATAAGGATTGAACTGTGCTGGTAAATTCCTCAGGGATTTTATAAATTCAAGGACCATCCATGAATATCTCCAGAAGATTGTATTGATTGTCTTCTGAAAATCAGTAAGGATTGCCACCACTGGATTGGGGATGTTGTGGAGGCCTTGGAAATAAATCCCTTATATGGTCTGGACTAGATCTATCCTTAAAAAGGACAATTGGGTAAGTATTGTTAAGGAGAGCATGATCTGGTTGATACAGTTTCTGTTAATATACCTGCATATAATGGTAAATCTGCTCCCTGTTGCTGTCTTTGCCAAGTTTGGGCAGTACAGAATCACATGTGGAAGTACTGGGCCTGGAATTTAGAGGATAAGGCATTGACATTTCCAGGTGGGGGGGGTTCTTAACTGCTGTAAAAGCTTCAGCTAGACTGATTGGTGTTGCCAGGACCCTTTGTTGAGCACTGATTAGTGCTGGAAAGTAGGGCCTGTTTAAAAGATCATTAATCCAACTGACTGTATCTCCATGGCGAGGAGTTTGTCCATAATTAAAGATTGGTAGTGAATGCTGAAAGCAGAGTTGATGCAAAGGGGATTGGTTAGAGGAAGGGACCATTTCTGGAACTTAATTGCCCCAATAAATTGATGGACCTTCGTTTGTCTAGTTCATATGGCTAATGACTTTTCTGGCCTATTGCCTATGGCCAAGAGTGGATGGATATCAGTTCCAGAAGTAGCTAGGCAAGGGAATTCAGTAATGAAGTTCGTCTGAGTATTGCTCATTTATATGCCTTCCATAGGTCTATATTCTAGAAGCATGAGCCTTGCATTGTTGAAGCTTCTCCGCTAGTTGTGCCTCTGACTGGTGTTGATGGTGGCTTTGTTCCTCTTTTAAATGAGCAGTGTGATCTAAAACCATTTAAGTAATGTGACAAGTATTTCCAACTTCTACAGGAGTTTTAGGATGGTTTATTCCAGCATGTGTCCCTCCTTGATTATAACATGGTTTGGCATACTACTAGCAACTCGTATTGGAACTACCTCTTTGTATAAAAAAAAAAAAGAAAGAAAATACTGCTATCCAATTGTTACTCCATGTGAAGTCAGGAGTTGCAGTGAGCGCTGTCAACACCAAGAGTGGTAATGAGAAAGAATTCAGGTGATTACTACAGCGGTTTTGTGACTTACTTGTTAGTGGAACTCTTAAAAACACTATTCGCCACATTACAGTGTAACTAGAAGTCCCAATTTTTCTAAAACTTGGAAAAATTACATTCTGTTGGCTTTGTTATGTTGATTGTGAATGATAAAATCATAATAAAACCTCATGAGAAAATACACTTTAGATGACTCAGAATATTGCAGAAACAAGACTCTGTATTTTGAAATGTTTTCAACTGACGGCAACTTTTGCTTATCATGACCCATTTCTTGGTTTCATGTGTTGTCTGTGTTTATCCCTTGTGCCACTTCCAGGAGCACTGACATTTATTTGTTTGCTATTTTATTGGTACTAGAAACATTCTGTAGAATTGAGTGCACTATTGACTCTGTTCAGTTCCAGTTTGGTCTTAATATATGTACAAGTTATAAAAAAGAAAAAATATTTTAGTACCAGTTATAGAAAGAGGTTTTGTTAAAGAATTTGCATTTCAGAAATTAAACACTTATACCCTATTTTAGTAGTACATATATGGTGTATGTTTGCATAGTTTCAAGCTGTTTCATGTTCAAAGTTTTGCCAGTGTAGTAAATATTAACTGCTTAAATGGCCTACTGGCATGGAGCAGAGTTTGAACACACTGATAGCAGATTGGGCACAAATAAAGGCACCATTTTCAGCCACAAAAATAAAAAGTTAAGCAAACAGCCATTGCCACCACAACAGGGTAGCAATTTTGCCTCATCCACAAGGAGGTGACTTTGCTGTGGCCATAACTTTTTCCTCTGACCACTCATGTTTTACCTGGGAGCCTTCTGGTGTAGCATCTACAGTCATTATGGATGGAGGGAGGGGGTAGCCATATTTTCTGCAGCTGTTGGGATACCCTCAGTGGGCAAGCCAGTCTTGTCAGTTCTGCGAGAGGAAACAGAGAAGATTTCTCTGGTCAGAATGTTATGCCAGTTGCTGGGGAAGCTGCTGTTGCAATTAATACTGTTAGCCCCATTGTTCCTGTCAAAAAGAAACAAAAAGCTAAACATTTCCAGAATGTATCAGTGTTTTCAGTGGAAGAACAGTAAGGTTTCCCAGTCCCTCAGAAAATATAAGTGGCTACAGAAGGATTTTCCAGAACTTTCATCCATTCCTCTAGTTGTGTCAACTTTGGAGGATGTGTGTGTCACTTTCTACAATTTTCCTGATAGTCTGCTGCCCCTAAAGAGTCAGAATGTGTAAAGTTCATCAGTCTTTTAAGTTTTTATACATTCTTCCCAAACCCAACCCAGCAGCCATAGCTTTAGTTATCCTACTGCTGCTAAACATTTGGTTAATTCCAACCCTAATCTTTCTGACAAGAATGAAAACATTATTAATAAGTATGGGGAAAATGTATGCTTCTGCAGTTTTGATTTTCAGAATTTTGAATAGTCAGGTCCATATGTTAAAGGTTTATTCTGACAAATTGTGAAAGTATAAGGAATGATGTTAAGTTGTCAATCTCGCCTTCATTCTTGCTTGATGGGTTCGGCTCCGACTCGGCACTTGCTAAGCTCGAGAGTCACTTTTACCAGCTCGAGGCAGCCCAATATCCCATGATGCAAGGCGGTAAGTACCCAGATCTCGTTTGCCGCTTCGCTGATGAGGTCCTCCTTTTGCCAGCTCCTGGTAAGTGTTTATATTTAAACTTCTAGTCGCCCCAATCAGGAAAAATCTACTTTTCTGTTAAATTCTGTCATTTTTAGTTAATTGTAGGACCTTTTCTGACTAACTTTATTTTTCCTTCTTCATATTTTTAGTCAGGCTTTTCTTTCCCTCCCATCCCCCCCCCCCCCGTCAGGGTGTGCGTGTGTGTGTGTGTGAGGTTTTTACTGCTTTTTCCTTAACAGTAGTTGTCTGATTGGGACTGTGTGTGTACTGTTGTGGATACAATAATGTCCAAAGAGCAGAGGGTCTCAGGCTTCAAGAAGTGTGACTCGTGCTGTCAGAAGATGTCTCTGACAGACGGTCACACTTCTTGTTTATACTGCCTGGGACCTCTCCACCTGCAGGACTCCTGTGCAATTTGTCACTCCTTTAGCCAGAGAGTCCTGCAGGAAAGGAGAAATAAGCTTATTTTAAGGGGTCTCCTTAAACCGGAGGGCTCCCCGGCCAAATCGGGTCCGGGAAAGCCTTCTAAGACTAAGGCCCAGGCTTCTGTGTCTAAGCCTTCGGCCTTGGCTCCGACTCCGTTGCAGTCGAGATCGGCTCCGGCCTTGTCTAAGTCCTCGGCACCGATGACTATCGGTGCCGATACTGTCACTGTCACTTTGGTGTCGGCTCCGACTGGCTCCGACCACCATGTGGCTCAGGCTTCGGTGTCGGCTCCGACCGGCTCCGACACCATTGTTTCCTTACCTGTGTCGGCTCCGACTGGAGCCGATAAATCTGGACCTACACTCGGAGCCGAAAAGTTATCAGCTCCGTCTGGTTCCGTGGGGTCTTCGGCTCCGATGGTTCCTTCGAGGAAGAGGTCCAGGTCTCCTTCTTTGGAACCGATACTGTCGGCTCCGGCCTCACCTCTTCTTTCGGAGGGGAGCCATCGGAGCCGATCATTGAGGTCTTCCAGGTTGTCAGACCATGATTTAGAGAGGGTGGTAAGCAGATTATTAAAATCACAGGCACTAGCCCAAATGCTTCATAGTCCGTCTCAACAGACGACTATTAGTCCACACCCTCTTCAAATTCCTCCTTCGACTCTACCCCAGAGTTTGGAGCTGGAGTCTACAGGAATAGTTACTGCTATGGCTGAAGGCCAGATACCCCCCCCCCCTTCTGCGCCTTCAGCATCTACTCTTATCTCCTCCTCGAGACCTTCCTTGGAGGGATTCGGTGGCCGGGCTTCCTGGTCTGCTCCGAGGGGTTAGTGGCATCGGACCCTTGTCCGACCCCGCTCTTCCCCTTGGAGCTTCGGCCTTGGTGAGCTCGGCTCCGACATCTTCCTCGGAGCCTTCCCTTTTGGTGGGCCCGGGAGTCCCAGTTTCTTCGGAACGGGTTCTCTTGGATCTCCCTGGGAGGGGAGCCTTTGAGGTGATGAGGAGTGTGCTGGCCCCTGGGCTCAGTCAGCAGTCTATTCCTTTAGCTCCTCCCTCTACGGTGCCTGTTGATATCCCTTCCCACTCTCTTGCGCCCGGACTGAGAGATCCACCGCCTCAGGTTTCCCCACTGGGAGGAACACCCTCTTCCAAGGATTCTCCTGATCCATCAGCAGATCCTCCACGCAAGAGGACTTGTAAGAGGAAGCACCTAGACTCCCCTGAGTCTATTACTTCAGATACCGACTTAGATGAGTCGGAGGGGTCCCCAAGATCCCCCTCTGAGGATGTCTCCTTTTCAGACATCCTACAACTCCTGAAACAGAGGGGAAACTGGCCCACCATAAATCCCTCTGATGATGAGACGGTATACCTAGAGGCGTTTGGTTCTCGACCCTCCACCTCCTGGGTGTCTCCGCCTTTTGACCCCCTCATGCAGGTTATCGCTCGAAAGGCTTGGACTTCTCCTGACTCCGTAGAGCCAGTTCCCAGGAGGCCTTCTAAATTTATTACGGCCCCTTCCGAACAGCAATTCCTTACAAAAGGTGTCCCGGTTGATGCCATGGTGGTGGCGGCCACCACTAAAAAGGAACTTGCAGATCCTTCCGTACCAGTCCATCCTCCTAACAAGGATTCCAGGACCATGGACAGGTATGGTAAGCGGATGTTTTCCTCAGCGACTTTTGCCATGCGTTCGCTGAACTATTTGTGTCACTTCACCAGACTCCAAAGGGACATCCTTAAGGAACTAGGTGAAGTAGTACAGGATCCTACAGCTCAGGGGGCACAAGACAAGATTGCTTCTCAGCTAGGAATCCTTAATTCCATAACCAACTCCTCCATGTGGCTGATTTCATATGCAGCAGATGGAGCGAGTAGAGCCGCGGGCACAGGAGTGGCTCTGAGACGTCAAGCCTGGATGCGGCTCTGTAATTTTGCTGATCCCTTCAAGGCGTCCTTCACAAACTCTCCCTTTGATGGGTCAACTTTGTTTGGTCCTCAAGTGAAGGATACATTGACCAGGTGTGAGCAGGACGGCAAGACTCTTTCTGCTGTAGGGGTCTGTTTTTCCACCCCTTCTAGACCTTACCCCAAAGGACAGAAGGGTGGAAAGATGTGGTTCCGCAAATCCCAAGGAGTCACGCCGGATACACGTGGTCAATTTACCCCTAGAGGCAGAGGGGATAAGAATAACAGACGTCGCCCTAGAGGCAGAGGGGGTCCACAGAACCAGGGAAGCAGAGAGCCTCTCTCTGACAAGCCCTTCCAGCATCCCTGAGGTGTTGCCCGACTGTCCATCCTTGGAGGCAGTCGGGGGAAGATTATCGCTGTACCCACAAGCCTGGCTTTCCCTCTCACAAGACAGATGGGTACAGTCGATCATATCCGAGGGTTACAAAATTCCTTTCGAGGAACGTCCCTTCAATCACAAAAATTCCCTTCCAGATGTGCCACCCGGTCTAAGGGAAATCGCAAAATTAGAAGTGTCAAAGCTTCTACACAAAAGGGCCATTCAGCCAGTTACAACAGACCATTCAGAGCCCGGAATCTACTCAAGGTTCTTTTTGGTCCCCAAAAAGACAGGAGATTGGAAACTAATATTGGATCTCAGCAGACTCAACAAGTCTGTGAAAAAGATGAGATTTCGAATGGTCACACTTCAATCAATTTTGCCCTTCCTGGACAAAGACAACTGGATGTGCTCAATAGACCTTCTGGATGCGTACTATCACATAAAAATTCACAGACGCTCCAGAAGATTTCTCCGCTTTTGGCTGGGGTCCAGTCATTTTTAATTCAGAGCCCTGCCCTTTGGTCTCACTACAGCCCCCAGAGTGTTCACCAAATGTATGGCAGTGGTCACGGCTCACCTGAGACGTCAAGGATTCCAGGTGTTTCCGTACCTCGACGATTGGCTCCTTTCAGCCACCACCAGGCATCAACTTCTCCAAGCCAGGGATTACACCCTAAATCTCTGCACTCAGTTAGGAATTTCGATCAACTACGAAAAATCCTCCTTGTTGCCCTGCCAGTCTATTACTTTTATAGGCGCAAATTTAGACACTGTTCGGATGTCAGCAACCCTCACAAACCAAAGGATTTCAGATATCCAAAGTCATGTGCGGATCATCCTCGCCAGCAAAAAGGTACAAGCCAGAATGGTCCTGAAAGTGCTGGGCCTAATGGCAGCGGCCATTACCCTTCTTCCCTTGGCCCGCTTCTACATGCGTCTTCTTCAATGGATGTTGTTCACCCAGTGGTCTTACCAACAACTTCCCATGCGTCACCAAATCCTGGTGACACAAGCTTGCAAAAACCACCTATCCTGGTGGATTTCTTCTCCCCAGATTCATCAGGGCAGACCCTTTGTATCCCCGGCTCCGGTAGCCACAGTCACTACGGACGCCTCCCTGATCGGGTGGGGGGGTCATTGTCAGGGCAGGATGGTTCATGGGACGTGGCAACCGTTCGAATACCACCTGCACATAAATGTCCTAGAGATGAGAGCAGTGCTTTTAATGTTGCAAGCCCTCAACGACTTTCTTCCCTTGGGAACAATTGCAGTTCACACGGACAACATGTCTGTAGTATGGTATATCAACAAACAGGGTGGAACCAAGTCCTACCCCTTGTGTCGAGAAGCTCTCAGACTCTGGCAATGGGCGATCTCCTCTCATCGGTTTCTGGTAGCAACGCATATCTCTGGGAAAACCAACATTTTAGCGGACAGTTTGAGCAGAGATATTCTCATGCCTCACGAGTGGTCTCTCAAACAATCTGTAGTGGAGGAGATTTTCCTAGAATGGGGCCGCCCATGTTGCGATCTTTTTGCTACTCCCCAAAACAGCAAATGCCCAGACTTCTTCTCTCTCTTCCCACTGCCAGGCCATCCCCCCAGAGACGCTCTTACCCAGGATTGGCCCCAGGGACTTCTTTATGCTTTTCCTCCTTTTCCTCCTTTTCCATTGATTCCACAAGTACTCCAGAAAGCCACCGTTTTGAGAGCCAAAATGTTTCTCATTGCCCCCTATTGGCCTCGACAAATTTGGTTTCCGTTCCTCCATCATCACCTATTGGTGCAGCCGTGGCATCTGGACCCAGTGCCAGACCTTCTGATCCACCAATCGGGTCACCTGCATCAGTCTATTCCTTCTCTCAACCTCACAGCTTGGTTGCTCCACTTCCTTCCCTAGCCAGGCTTCCTATGATCTCTAACCCGGTTAGGGATATTATAGTGGCTTCTCTTAAGTCCTCTACTAGAAGGATTTATACCAGCAAGTGGAAACGTTTCTCTTGTTGGGCAAAATCAAAGAATATAGATCCCTTTACTGCCCCTGTTCATGCAGTTTTGGATTTTTTAGCAGAAATCTTTCACTCGGGCTCTTCATCTTCCACGGTTAAAGTTCAGTTGGCTGCTATCTCGAACTTTCATGTCAGGTTTGCAGATCACAACATTATGTCCCACAGGCTTTGTAGAGCCTTTCTAAAAGGGATTTTTCTCCTTAAACCTCCTGTCAGGAGTCCTCCTCCTCAATGGGACCTAAATCTAGTGCTGACATCCTTAATTCTTCCTCCCTTTGAGCCAGCTGTTTCATGTTTTCTGAAGTTTCTTTCATGGAAAACACTCTTCCTTGTCGCTATTACCTCGGCCAGGAGAGTGTCAGAACTTCATGCCCTTTCTGTTCGTCCCCCTTATTTGGTCTTCCACAAGGACAGGGTATCCTTGAGAACTAATCCATCCTTTTTGCCTAAAGTGGCTTCAAAAACTAATCTGAACCAATCTATTGATCTCCCTGTATTTTTCCCTAATTACTCCAACAGATTGGAACAAAAATTACATTATCTTGATGTTCACCGCCAACTCAGATATTATTTGGACAGAACAAAACAATTCAGGAAATCCGATCAACTCTTTCTTTCTTATGCTGAGAATAAGAAAGGCCTTCCTGTTTCCAAAGTCACCTTATCTAGATGGCTTTCTTCCACCATCTCCGAAATCTATCAGCTCAGGGGCAAACAGCTGTGTTCAAAACCAAAAGCGCATTCCACCAGAAGTTTAGCCACTTCCACAGCTTTTCAGGCTAGACTCCCTGTAGACACTATTTGTGCAGCAGCCACTCCTCATACCTTTGTTTTTCATTACAAATTGGATTTGGCTTCCAGGGATAGAGCCAGTTTTGGTTCTATGGTTCTCAAGAGTCTGTTCCATTGAGCCACCCAGGATAGAGGTGCTAGGGACGCGGTCCCATCAAGCAAGAATGAAGGCGAGATTGACAACTTAACATTGAGAAGTTATGTACCTACCATAACGTTCCATGTTAGTTGTCTTCTCTCGCCTTCTTTCTTGCGACCCCCCCCCCTCCTACCCCCTTGCCTGGACAGACCTTGTTCTCCTTTGTCTGGAAGATTGCTTCTTTAGGCACCAGTTAGTTACCTGGTTCCCTTTTCAGCCCTTCCTTAGGGTAATTGCTTTCTTTCCTCAGTGGAAAGTTTTTCTGTGTTAGGTGTGTCTCCCTATAGGTACAAACGAGATCTGGGTACTTACCGCCTTGCATCATGGGATATGGGGCTGCCTCGAGCTGGTAAAAGTGACTCTCGAGCTTAGCAAGTGCCGAGTCGGAGCCGAGGATCGGCTCCGAACCCATCAAGCAAGAAAGAAGGCGAGAGAAGACAACTAACATGGAACGTTATGGTAGGTACATAACTTCTCATTTTGTTTGCAACTTCTTCTTAGGAAAAATCTGCTTTAAATAAGTTAGTTTATTCTATTGTACAAGTCACAACTCTTTGTTTAATGTGTGTGTGTGTGTGTGTGTTTGTGTGTGTGTGTGTGACTCAGTTGGGGGGGTTGCCTGCCTATATTCTCAGAACCTCCAGATGATGTGAAAAATACTAATGTTATGTTGTCTTATCTCACTTTCATTCATTGCTGGATGGGTTCAGAACTGAGAATCGGTTCAGACTCGGCCTATACAAAAGCTTGAGAGATTCCACCAGCCTGTTGCTATACCCTATTCCATCATGCCCAGGGAAGATTGCCAGGATCTCATTTGCTGCTAAACAATATTGGGTGCTTCCATTCAGGCTCTAGGCTAAATGCAATCTTTTCTTATTTGTTAACTTTACGGAATTGTTAAATTATTCTTGTTGTTGTAGTTTAAAAACTTAGACTGTTAGGACTAGTATTTTGTAGTTCAGGTGTTCATTATTGTTGTTTGTGTTTTTCTGGTGGTCGTCATTCTACTGCGAAGCCTGTCTGACCTTTTTTTTCCCAATTCCGGCTCCAAACCCATTTGAATTAGAGAGGTTTTTTTTTTTTTACTAATATTCATCTGTTTTTCCCTTTGGGTAACCCATTTAAGTTAGTGGGCTCCCTTTGGCCCGATTAACTTAGAGAGCTTTCTTTTCCTGTTTTTTCTTCTTTGCTAGGAGTCAGGTCGTTTTTAGTTAGAAGTGCTTCTTTTTTCCTGTAGTTAGTGAAATAGTTAGTTGATTGTGTGTTAATTCCTCTTTGTAAAAAAAAAAAAAAAAAAAAAAAATTGTGTTGTTTTTTCTAGTTGGCTTAGTTGTTTGATTGTGTGTTTACTTTTGATAAGATGTCAAAGGACACTAAAGAAGCAAAACCTTTGGGTTTTAAAAAATGTGATAAGTGCAGTCAAAAATGTCATTGACTGATTGACATACCAGCTATGTGTATTTGGGTGCTGTCCACCTTCAGGAGTCGTGTTCCTTCTGTCATGCCTTTAGTTCCAGGGTACTGTTGGAAAGAATGAACAAACTCATAGTGTGAGGCTTATTAAAACTCCATTCTCTGAGGCTTTGGAAGAGAATCAGAGTACCTCTAAAACCACTCAGAAATCCCCATCTTCCAGATCGGAAAAATCAGGAAAGAGAATGTCCTCTGCTGCTCCACTTTTGGCCGTGGTAAAAAAAAAAAAAAACAGGCCAAAGACTCATTTTTGGACCCGAGAAATCTCCCTCTCTTTGGTTTCCACAGTAATTTCGGGGCCGACAGAGTTCCAGTTTTGGAGCTGTTTCCCAGTCTTGGAACTGGTCTCTCCAGTTTTGAGATCTCCTTTGCTACAGCCAGTGAGGTCCCCGACCCTGTCCTCTTGATTCTCCAGAAGCATTTCAGATGATGATGTGGAGCAGGTGCTGAAGAGACTTGTATGGATGCTGGCCAAGATACTGTCGACTCTGACCCAGAGGGATTCGGAGCCGACCAACATCACTTCCCCTTCATCAATTCCTTCTCTGACCCATTCTTCCAAGTACTCTTCCCCCCCAAAGCACCAGTGTCAGTCTTGGTGCCATCGCTTCCACCCAGGTGTAGAGGCCTGAAACCCCAGGGTGCTCTATTGGGTGAAGCAATCTCTTCCGAAACCTCACCGGAGTATCCATCCAAGGAGGTCCCTCAGAAATGATTATGCAAGAGGAAGCATTTAGACTCCCCTGAGGAGGCCATCACTTCAGACGCGGACCTCGATGAGTCAGAAGAGTCCCCACGGTCACCCTCTGAGGTTGTCTCCTTGGCAGACATCCTTAAACAGAGAGGTGGCTGGAAGCCCATCAACCCTTCTGAAGATGAGTCTGTGTACCTGGAAACTTTCGGGTCTTGCCCTTCCACCTCTTGTGTGTCTCCGCCTTTTGACCAGCTCATGAACGTAGTCAGTTGGAAGGCGTGGGATTCTCCAGACTCAGTGGAGCCTGTTCCCAGGAGACCAAATAAATTCATTCATGTGCCCTCAGATAGGGAGTTCCTTGGTAAAGGTGTCCCGGTAGATGCTATGGTGGTGGAGGCAGCCATCAAAAAGGAGTTGCCTGAGACATCCTCATCTGTCTAGCCACCAAATTAAGAGTCTTAAACGATGGACAAATATGGCAAGTATATGTTTTCTTCAGCTTCCTTTGCCATTAGGTCACTGAACTACCTAACATATTTCACTAGGCTTCAGAGGGTTCTCCTGAAGGAGCTAGGAGATACCCTCCAAGGTTCTGTAGCTGCGGGGGTTTCAGAAAAGGTGTCCTCCAAGCTCTTCACCTTAAACTCTGTGGTAAACTTCTCCATGCGACTTATCTCTTATGCAGTCGATGGAGCGAGTAGGGCAGTGGGTGCAGGAGTTTCCTTAAGGAGGCATTCCTGGATGCACTTATGTGATTTCGCAGAACCCTTCAAGTCTTCCTTTATTAACACCTCTTTCGACATCTCATCCTTGTTCGGACCAAAAGTTAAAGAGCCTCTAAACAGGTGTGAACAGGGAGGAAAGACTCTTTCTACCAATGGAGTCTGTTTCTCCCTCCCTACCAGGCCTTATCCCAAAGGTCAGAAGGGGGAAAAATGTGGTTCCATAAGTCCTAGAGAGTTTTCCTGGATGCACGTGATGATTTTTCCCCCAGGGCAGAGGGGGATGTAACAATGAAAGATGCCAACCATGTGGCAGAGGGGGTCCGCAAAACCAGGGTAACAGGGATTCTTTCCCTGGTAGGCCCTTTCAGTGTTCCTGAAAGAAGGCCCATCTGTCCATCTCTGGAGGCAGTCAGGGGTCGCTTGTCATTGTACCAAAACGTCTGGCTAAAAATAACAAAAAACAAATGGGTACAAACAATTATATCCAGAGGTTATTTCATACCCTTTTTCTCCCCCCTTAGAAAAGAATTCAGTCCCGGATGTTCCACCCAGTCAAAGGGATTATGCAACTCTCAATGTACAAAAGTTGCTAGAAAAAAAGTCATCGAAATGACCCCTCAGACAAAATTGGATCCGGAACTTACTCAGGGTTCTTTTTAGTTCCAAAAAGACGGGGGACTTGAGTCCCATTTTGGATCTCAGCAGACTAAACAAATCTGTCAAGAAGTCAAAGTTCCAGATGGTGACACTGCAGTCGTTACTCCCCTTTCTGGGGAAAGATGATTGGATCTGCTCGATAGATCTCCAGGAATCCATACTGATACATAAAAATGGACAGGCGATCCAGAAGATATTTGCGCTTTCGGCTAAGAGTCAGTCACTACCAGTTTCGCGCTCTGCCCTTTGGTCTTACTACAGCCCCCAGAGTGTTCAAATGCATGGCAGTAGTTATGGCTCACTTGAAGTGTCTAGACTTCCAGGTGTTTCTATACTTAGAAGACTGGCTCCTAACTTCCACCACCAAGCATCTAGTAATAAGAGTGAGAGACCCCACCATTCATCTTTGCTCTCAGCTAGGTATCACGATAAACTTTGAAAAAAAATCTTCCTTGTTGCCATCTCAGCATATTGTCTTTATAGGGGCAGACTTAAATACAAAACACGTGTTAGCCAACCCCCCCCCCCCGAGATGATTCAAACCTTATGTCAGCAAGTCAAAAACTTCTTAACCAAGAAAAAAGTGCAAGTGAGGGTTGTTTTGAAAGTTTTCGGTACCATGACAGCAGCAATAACCTTGATACCCTTAGCTCGTCTGCACATGAGGATTCTTCGTTGCCTACTATTCAGCCAATGGTCCATGCAGGAGCTGCCATGTCTCACAAGATCATCATAACAGAATCCTGCAAGAGGGATCTGCGCTGGTGACTTTACTCCACTCAAGTAGATTTAGGCCGATCGTTCATCTTTCTGCAACCAATAGTCACAATGTCCACTTCCTAGAGATGAGAGTGGTGCTTTTGGTGTTGCAGGAATTCTGGGACTCCCTTCCACTAGGAACAATTGCAATTCAGACAGACAACATGTCAGTGGTGTAGTAGATAAACAAGGAGGAACCAAATTTTACTCCCTTTGTTGAAAGGCCCAGATAGTATGGCAATGGACAGGTTCTTCCCAACATTTTCTGACAGCAATGCACATCCTGGGGAAGTCCAACATGATAGCAGACAAACAGCAGAGCTATGCTTATGCCTCATGAGTGGTCCCTAAAACAGGAAATTGCGGAACAGATTTTCCGCAAGTGGGGCCAGCCTTGCTGCAACTTCTTTGCCATGTCCATGAATGTCAAATGAAGCAACTACTTTGCCCTGATCCCCCATCTGGGGGAGTCATCGAGGGATGCACTTGTACATGATTGGCCCCCAGGTCTCCTCTATGCCTTTCCCCTATTTCCCTTGATCCCCAAAGTCCTTCAGAAAGTAAGCATGTTGAGGAGCAGTTTGATACTCATTGCCCCATACTGGCCTCGTCAGATTTGGTTCCCCTTTCTATGGCCTCATCTCCAAGAGGAGCCGTGGATTCTGGACCCAGTTCCAGACCTCCTGATTCATCCCTCAGGAATGCTTCATCCATCAAGTCAAACCCTCAGATTGACAGCTTGGCTGCTCCAGTTCCACTGATAGCCAGGCTTCCAGATATTGCCCTTGCAGTGAAACATATTTTGATTTCATCCCATAAGGCTTCAACCAGAAAGTTATATTCTAGCAAATGGAAAAGATTTTCCCATTGGGCTTTCAACAACCACATCGATCCTTTAACTGCCCCTATAACAGCTTTATTAGACTTTCTAGCTAAGCTTTTTAATGAAGGTGCAGCTGCAGCTACTATTTGAGTTCAATTAGCTGCTATATCAAACTATCATATTGGAGAAATGGGATAAAAACTCATTTCCCACAGGCTTTGTAAAGCTTTCTTGAAAGGTACTTTATTACTAAGGCCTCCAGTGAAAGAACCAGCAGCGCCATGGGACCTAAACTTTGTGTTGTCCACCTTGATCCTTCATCCCTTTGAACCTGCATCATCATGTCAACTAAAGTTTTTAACGTGGAAAACAACCTTCTTGATAGCCATCACGTCTGCTAGATGAGTATCAGAACTCCAAGCTTTATCAATATGTCCCCCTTATATGATTTTTCACAAAGATAGAGTTTCCCTAAGAACTAACCCTTCATTCCTCCCCAAAGTATGTTCAGAAGCAAATTTAAATCAGTCCATCGACTTGCCTGTTTTTCTTTTCCCAAACTATGGCAACAAGTCAGAGTACAAATTAATTGGACATACATGGACAATTACATTTCTACCTCCATAGAACAAAGGAGTTCAGGAAATCAGAATAACTCTCTTTTTCAGATAAAAAGAAGGGCACCCCCATATCAAAGGTCATACTCTCCAAGTGACTTACTGATTGTATAACTTTCACATACAGATCTCAGAATAGAGAACTTTCAGGAAAAATAAAAGGCCTCTCCACAAGAGCTATAGCAACCTTGTTGGCCTTTCAGGCAAGGCTACCCATGGATTCAATGTGTGCAGCAGCAACATGGATAAAGCCTCATACCTTTATCATTCATTACAAAGTTGATATGGCCTCCAGGAACAGGGCCTCTTTTGGGTCCACTGTACTGAAGAGTATTTTCCCTTGTGCCACCCAAACAAAGAAGCTGCTTGGGATGCTGTCTCAACCAGCAATGAATGAAGGTGAGATAGGACAACATAACATTAAGAAGTTATGTACTCACCATAACGTTCCATGTTTGTTGTCCATCTTGCCTTCATTCTTGCGTCACATCCTCCTTCCCCCCAGCCTTCACTCCTGGAGGATCGAGAGGTTTCTTGCTAATTGCAACTTGATATTCTATGAATCTCTTCCTTACTTTATTGGAAATGGTTATATGTTTAGAGGTAGTAGTTATAGTTTCTGTAAACAAGATCTGGGTAATCCTCCCTAAGCATGATGGGATAGGGTATAGCCATGAGCCGGTGGAAGCTCTTGAGCTTTTGTATAGGCCGAGTCAGAACCGATTATCGGTTCCAAACCCAACTAGCAATGAATGAAGGCGAGATGGACAACAAACATGGAACATTATAGTCAGTACATAACTTCTTATTTTAAACTCTCCTTTGGATACAGATTTTTGGTTCCTTTACAGTAGAGGTTATCAAAAGGTGTGATAACAGGGTTAAGCTGATAAAGGGAATCAGCAAAATTTATCAGCCTTCCTTTTCCAAATTTTCTTAGGGATTTTTCTAACCCCTCATCTAGTTCTGGCAAAAACAAAATGAACAATCTTAACAAAATGCTGGTAAACAAATGTTTAAATAGAAGTGCCGGGAGAATTTCAAAAAAGAATTCAGGAACCTCTCCTCCAAAACCGAGGACAGTCCAGCAAGTCAGACTGGCTATTTAAGGGACTTTGCCCCCTTACCCTAGTAGTCCCTTTTCCCTTTCAGAAACTCTAAATTTCTACTTTTCTCTTTGGCAACAGATTGTTTCTGACAAATGGGCTCTGAAGAGCATTCATCAAGGTTGCAGATGGCTGTGGGAGGAAATCCCTCCTTTCCAGGGGGTACTTACTCATCTACCAGACCAGACTTCTTTATTTCCCCCTCTCCTTCGGCCCAGGGAGTAAAAGAATTAATTCCTCCTTCCCAGATTCGGAAAGATTTTTAGTCCAGGGTGTTTTTAGTGCCAGAGAAAGAAGATGATTGGAAACCAGTTCTATGTTTTTCTTTCCTAAACCTGTTTCTGACAGTCCCCAAGTCCAAAATGCTGTCATTTAACAACTTGTTACCTCTGCTTTCACATTTAAGTTTCCTGGTAAGACTAGATTTAAAAGATGTTTATCACATCCCTATTCATCAAGACTTAAGGTGTTTCTTTAGGTTATGTGTGTCTGGGTCACATTATCAGCTTTCTGCCTTACCCTTCTGACTTTCCACTGCACCAGTAGTGTTGACAAAGTGTCTGGCTTCAATTATAGCTTATTGCAGGCTACAGGGTTTCTGCATTTTTCCATATTTTGATGACTTGCTTATCTTTGAAGAGTCTTTTTTCAAAGTTTTGGGAATCTCAAACTGGGATTCCAAGAGAACATTCAAAAGTCTTTTTTGACTCCTTCACACAGGATTTCATTCCTTGGGTATCGGCTACACACATCAATTCAAAGAGCTTTTCTTCAACAGAAAAAAAAGAGATCTGCATCTGGATTTATTCAAAACTTTTCCCTCAGACTTCGGTCACTGCAAGGGAATATCTCAAGAGTTTCAGTCTCATTTCATCAGTGATTCTTATCTTAGTGATGTCTGAGACAAATATACGTATACAAGGAATCCTGTTGCTCAAAGATACATTTCACTCGCAAGTTATAACCAAAGGACACAACTGTAATGACAAAGATTAACAGTGTTACATATGTCCACCCACCCAAAAATGTTGTGTGTATATTTCCCCCATCTAATGCTGGAGGACAGAAACCTCAATCAAAATATTTTATGATAACATAAATGAAGTGCTTGAACCCACACACATTCTCACAATGAAGGGGAAGGAACACCAGGATTTGAGGATAGCATGGGGAGTCCAAAGCTGCAGTCTCTTCCAGCTGTGACCCTGTGGGAGATTACTTGCCAACCTGGGTATTGTCACCACTGGGCCCTGTCTCAGGCAGTAGGGACATAATTCAACAAATCACTGGAGGAAGTTCTGCACTTCACCAATTTGGTCATCCAACCGCCCACATTGCCTGCTAGCTGTTGATGGGTAACAAAGGTGTTCCTTCCACTCGCTGTGCTGCTGGAAGGTACAACTGTCCCATTATCCAGTGCAGGTTGGGTAGGAGATGACTTTAGTAGTCTGTGACCTGGATGTGCTGAGTGCTTGAGATGATGATGACGGCGCTGCCACCTGTGGTGAGCAAATGCTCCTTTCCGGATGAATAAGTACAGATCATGATGCTGCTGCATATAACAGTAAAATGGAGAGAAACAAAATAAATGTATGTAATAGAAAGGGTAAAGCAACAAAGATGGTGAGGAATGGAAGAGAGAGAATTCAGATTACAATGAAAAACTGAAGCTGATCTATTTTGACTATGATACAGCAGTTAAACTTAGCCTGTGTGAAGGATCAACAAACACTTCTTAATTTAACAAGGCTGTTTGTATACACACACAAATGAGAAGGTGACCAGAACCAACATCCATCATCACTTGCATCCTGACAGATGAAGATTAATGTGAGAAGCCTCTTGCATAAACCAGAAGGGGTCTCTAGTCCATGATGCAGTAGTGATGTCTGAGACAAATATACATATACAAGGAAATCCTGCTGCTCAAAAATACATGTGCATATATTTCCCCCATCTAATGCTGGAGGACAGCAACCTCAATCAAAATATTTTATGATAACATAAATGAAGTGCTTGAACCCACATGCATTCTTACAATGTTGGAGCACAACCTTAACATCATGACCCACTTGTTCAATTATATGACAGGATGCATGTTAAAATACACCAATAAGTTCAACATTCGTATTAGAACTGGCAGTGATTTATGAAATATATACTGTTTGGGAATGAATCTCTGTCACTGTTAATATTAAAAGCTGTAAAGTCTGATGCAAGTATACTAGCACTCTCTTTGGTGCTACAGTCTCCTCCTGTGCAGCTGCATGTTCGCTTCATTTTCAGGGGATATATAGATAAAAAGAGCACTATGTAGTATTTGTGGATGGCATGCAGTGGCAGATTACATTTTGCTAAGGTGAATTATACATACACTACATAAGTGGAGCTCCCTCCATTGGCACAGAAAGTCAGGATTGTGGCACCAGTGGCACAGGTTCAACTATTCAAGGCTTCAGTCTCATACTGAGGCCTTTTATAACTCTCCCACAGAAGTCTCTGTCTGTAGTCATTATGGAGGAGGTAGAAAAATATTTTGGACTCCATCTCATAGCACCTTTGCATCCTGAACACTACCTTCCTTCTCCAGCCTTGATATCTCTCCTTGAAAAAAACTGATTGAAAAATAACAGAAAATTGGAGCATAGAGCATGTCTTTAATGTCCTAGCTGCTGCATACTGATGGGCATTGACGGGCACCTAATTTACATGATGAATGGTTATTGTATTCCTTTAAGTTGTGAAATGTGCCAGCCTTGCATCCCTGTGTATGCTGATAAGAAATAAGGCACTACTGTGACTCCATACAACTCATGGTTGTATGTAGATTTACAGGTCCCCCGGAGCCAAAGTCAGAACAGCATATGAGCAGTGCTGACTGCAGGGACCTACACATGTGCTCAGCTTTAAGTGCAATTCAACAAGATGCTTAGCAAGTTTTTCATGCAAGTTTAGTAATTCAGAAATATTGAGTTGAGGCTCAGCCAGGTGAATCTGCATAATGTAGGCTGTAGGCTTAGAGCCTCATCAGAATATGGAAGAAAACTGTTGGGCACAGAGTTCAGTATCTACAAAAGGTGAATTTCAGATAATTCCTTTAGGAAAAATGCCTCTGCTTGTACAGCATAATTGCTATCATTTACAAGTCTATTCATTTGTACTAGAGCTGCTTTTAACTGCTATTCAGTCTGTTGACTTAATTGGATGTGTGTCTGTTAGTACATCTAAACATATTGAGGAAGGTGTATTGAGAGGGGTATTGCAAAGATGTAGTAATTGCTGGCTAAGGATTGTCAAGCTTAATGGGAGACACGCCCATGAGTGCATACTCAGAGCACAGTTCAGAACATTCATACAGTGCATATTGTAACACTTCCAGTAAATACATTTGACTGTTGTATGCATTGCAGCTATCTCAGTAGCAAAACTATTTTTTAGCATGGTGAAGAACTGTTATGTCACCTTGGTTAGTTGCAATGGTATGTAATTGTTCCGTGATGGGCACATACTCAGTAAACCCATGTGACTGACATTAGTTAAAGTGTGGATACAGATGTATAAAAGTCAGGCACACACACACACATTGTGCTATATGGCCAAGGAGGACACTGGTGGTGGTAGGATTTTTCAGGGCCATGATGCACGCATAAGGCTGGTAATTCTTCTGTGTTCCATACCATCAGAGTAATGTCTAAAAACAGGGTAAGGAACAGGGCATCCTCAGCACAGACCTTGGACACAGCCTGTATGCCTGAGGCTACCCATATGACACAAGGATGTCAGATTAATGGGGGCACTAACAATTAGGGAAGTGTGCTGACCCCAGTAGACAGGTTCCAGAATCAGCCCCTAGCACTCATGGGAATAGAGATTCACACAAAGAGGTGGGCAATGGTGCTTGCTGGAATGTCTACACGGTGTTCTCCAACATAATTGCACTCTGATTTTGCAATGGGCATGTCCTGAAACTCACTTAACAATACTTGTATTTCTTGTATTTGAGTATTGGAGAGCTGCTGTGACTGTACTAACTCATGCACTAAGGTATTCATGCCTCACTGAAGAGATCAACCATCAAATCGCCATCTGATCCCTCTTATGACCTATTGCAGAGATTAGGTAGGGCTTCACTGTATTGTTAAGATAGATTTTGAGCCTTTGTCTTCTGTCTGACAACTCATCTATTCAGTTAATGTCTCTCACTTTTCATACTTCTATGAAAATGACCATACCATTCTGCTTGTAGCTTATTTTTCTCAGCAGAAAAAGAGTGCCATTACCTTGTGTCCAAGAATATACTCGGGCTGTTGCTGTCGATCCATAAAGTTTTTGCCTTTGTTATACCTGCACTGTAAGTGCTCTTGTTCTAAACCCATGGTCTTCCTAAGCTTAGTCCTGAAATTTAGGACATGCTCTACAACAGTGTCTTTTGGAATCACATTCACCCTCCCAGTCATCATAAATTAAATAAAGGGGTTCATCAACCTGTGGCTATAAAATAACTCAAAAGGTGAAAAATCTATGGAGTCTTGGGACCTCTTTATGCAAAGAGGAGATGGAGCAAAACTTTCTCACTTCTGCTTGTGCTGGTCTGCATATGAACATAACATGGCTTTAAGAGTAGAAATTAACATTTCCACCAGTGTGCAGATGGAAAGGGGTGTTTTTTTAACTGCTTTTACCAGTGGCGGCTGGTGACTTCAAATCAAAGTGGGGCTGCAGGAGACAGCTGAATGGGTGGGGTCAAGGGGGAGGGGGTGTGGTCAACTAGAAAGGGGAGGAGTTATGCTCAAAACCACAAAAACTAACTTTAATTGAATACGCTGCCCTGGGTGCCAAACCATCATTATGAGAGTCCAATTAAGACAAAAATAAGTGTAGAAGAATAAAAATATTTCAATGCATTGGCTGCATGATAGCTTACTTAATATCTAGATGGAAACAAAAGGTTGTGAGGCATGAAAAAATAAATTACTTTTTAGATACATTACTGGAATGCCAGTCAAAATCAAGTATAAGAAAAACAAGCAGCACTCAACTCAGACCACTTCTCCTTGCACTGCAGTTCTAATTATAATTTTTATTCAGCTTTATTAAACTACCAAGTAACATGCTGAAAGTAGAAATCTCTGTGATGCCCCCACTTGTAAAAATGTTTCTTATCCAAAAAAGACCTGCTGTCTGACAACTATCTACTTGTTTCATGGGGAAAACATGATCAAAGTAAAAAATTAAAAGCAAACAAGAAACAAGCTCAAGATACATTGCTTAAAGGATTACTGTATATGTTATGGACCACACATGATTGGCATTCTGTTTAGTTTATGGGTAAAGCCTGTAGAGATGACTGGAAGTCTCCAACAAGTGTGAGCTTTTTAAAAGAATGTAATCCTGTCCTTCAATACCCAAGGCTTATACATTATCTAGTTAGGTATTCTCTGCATGGCAACAACAGAAAGGCTTTCAATGTTGGCATTTCTTTAACAGTATGCTTATTAAAGCTTACTTGCATTTTACGATCTCAGACAAGCTTACCTTATGGTCATTAAAGCATTGCTACTTAAACACAGAGCAACAGGCACTTTGAGTAATAAGCATAAATCAACAGTACAAAAATATGACAGAAACCAGACCATTCTGCAAAATCAAGGACAGATGAAAAGCCACTGTAGTACTTGTGTCTACCTTGGATGGGGACACACACTGCATAACTACTCCTTGCCTTGCTTGGACACATCCAGAGTCACTACATGGGGGAGTGGGGTGCAACAAGTATGTCACAATTTGAAATGTCTCTGGCTGACTGTGATGGCCCTGACACATTTGTCATACCTCTCTACCTCAGAGCAAGAAATCCGGACAAAGCCATACACAGAAGTGGGACAAAGGCTCAAAAATAAGGACAATTTTTAAATATTGCTCTAATAAACTTAGAAAGATAATAGAATAGGTCTTGCATTAGTATGAATTTTCTGAAGGGTATAAAATCTGAAACTCAAATGTCTGTCATTATTTTCTAACTTCAGTCTTTAATGATTTGTCACTAATTTGCCAAAACACACAATTTTATGAAAAATGGACCAAAAATGTGATGCAAAAATATGAAATAGCCACACAATACAGCTGGGAACCTGTCAAAGAAGGGACACTTTAATATTAGTACTGCTAACTTGAGCAGCTGACACAATAAAATAATCTACATGCATTTCAAGTAATCTATAACTTTGATTATTATAGTTATTTCTTAATTGTAAACCCTCCATGTTTTCTTCCAAAATTGCTATTTTGCAGAGGGATTATTAGGGGGAAGAGCAACATTTTGAGCCAAAATCGAGGACAGTTGAGAGGTTGGCTATGCCTAATTCTATAAAGCAATTTATTTGCATTTACCTCTCAACCTGTTAATGCAGTAAATCTGAATAAGGCCAAATATATTGGGGGAACACATAAACAGTACTAAAAATTGCTCTTGTATAAATTGAGACAGTTGATAGAATAACAGTTCTTACTTTAGCATGCATTTTTCTGAAGGTTATGAAGTCTGAAACTCAGTGTGTCATTATTTAGTGACTTAAAATTTGTAGTTTTCTGGCAAATCATTTAGGAATTATGAAGAACAAACCAAAAATAAGAAGCAAAAATCTATTCATTCTTTGAAAATCTGGACAGTTGGGAGGTATAGTTCAGCTGGGCCTGTCTCAGTTTGCTGCCCTTCCCCCCTGACAAAACCATGGTTGAATGGAGCCTCTGCAGCCATTCCAATGATCCATTACTTGACTATTTCACTCAATTTACCATAAACACTAATGTGCATACTGCTTTACTTCTATGATGAGTTGGACTTCATTTGAAAGTTTTATTTTGCATTTTACAGCGCAAACCCTAATAGATATCTTTTAAACAAAGCAATGTAGTCTCACAATGAAAATAGACTTAGCATTAAAACTTCTCTGCCCTTGAAACTCGCATGCATTTAAACAACATTGAAACCTACATTCAAAGAAAATGCATTTTGCCAGTGGCAGATAAAGATTAACTTTGGGCTGTTTTCAAAATCATAGGTCCCTTGAACATGAAACATACACATGCTCTTTGATACACCTTCTTGACTGTATTACATTATATTCCTTGTACAATACAGTACAGTTGTTAGAGGGCATTTTAAATTTATTGTTTTGAGCATTTTTCCAGTAAACAATGAAACAAAATGCATGCACCAATGACAAAACTGCCCAGTTTAGAACATTTCCATCATAAAAAGTTTACTCAACCTTCTATAGTCCACCAGTACAGTATCAGTAAATATGCACAATCTCTGAAGTAGTAAAATCCACATTAAAGAAATCTGTAACTAATAAAGAGGTTGCTGCTAGCAAACAACTTTATATGTCATTGTTTCATCTACAAATAAAGTGCCTGTTGCCCTTGAAGAATAAATTGCTCATGTTGCATGCATTAAAAATGATAAGCTAGTAATGCCGCAATAGGGAATGGATGGCAAACTGATAACAGGTTCATGGTTACTAGGTATCTTTGCCAAAAAGGACTGCAGTATCCACCCTCTTTACAACACAGTACAGTATCAGCAATGCATCTACCTACTGTGGGAGTAGAACCCACAGCCTTCTGCATCAAAAGCAAGTACACTACCTTATCTCCATCTTCCTATTCCACCTTAGCAAAAAAGCTGTTTCTGCTTTTTGTTATTTCAAACAAGTATGAAATGAACACAATGAATTGTGCTGACGCCTCTTAGCAATCCTTGGGTTATTCCACTTATAGCTCCTCTGATTCCTGACAATAATCCTCTTAGTATAAACCCTCTCAGTCATGTGATTCAACCACGTAACAAGGTAATTCCTCAAGTTTGGGTCCTATCCCAAACTTTCCAATTTTCAAGCAGCTACCTTCAGGACTGAGTCAAACGCTTTAATGTAATCTCAATAAAACATGTATGTCCGTAATAATTACACAACTTCTATTATAACACATTCATACAACTGGATCAGGTCTAATATACAGCTTTTTCTGGTTGGGAAATCACACTGGTTTTATCCTGGAGATAGTTGTTCTCTAGTAACACAATCAATGTGTGCTCCTGACCAGTCAATATTGACATGTTTGACTCAGACAAGGGAATCTTTCAAACTCAGTTGTTTGAATGAACTTCCAATAATTATGTTAAACATGGCCCTGGTATCTAGCTTAACTGTTGGTAAATATACCATTCAGTCACAGATTTCCAGTCCAGTGATATCCTTAATGGCACAGCTGTTGCTTTTTTTTAACTTAGTGAAGAAACTGCATACATAATTTGTGCACACAAATCAGAAGCATTCAGACAAATTATTTTTTACTTTGTGTGGGATAGTTTGGGTATTGAACACACTGCCATTTGTACAGCCATAAGGTATATTTTCTTCAGTCACTTGTAAAACAAGCTCTTGTCATTTCTTTTTTGACTTGCATGCCTGCAAAAACTGATTGCTTTGACCATATTTTCCACATGCTCTATTAACAGATGGACATGGGCTTTTTCTCATGCTAATAATAACACACTGAACAAGAATGACAAATTTTCATATAATCACTTTTCAATTCTTACTGCATTATTCTCATGTATTGCTTATTATGCTTTGTTGTTATAGTATTGTTCTATTAGCAGCAGACTTTAGCTTAATTTCACTTTTACACATTTCCAAATCTTCCCAAGTATGTTTACTTGAATACTCTGTTGCTGTACACACACACAATTTTTTACAGTATTAGGCCAGAAACAAACAGTGCTCCTTTCTTTCTCTTCTTTTATGCCACACACAATTCTATCTTTCTGCAATGAATTATATGAATTGTGCAAATTATAAACTCACATTGCTTAACTCTGTGCCTTAACTCAGTCACATATGCATCAAATGATTCTTGCAGACCCTAATTTCCAATAAAAAAGCAAATGGTGAAATAACCCCAGTTCTTTTTCAGGTTCACTGCACTGTTTGAAATGTCTTTCTTTATTAATGTTTGTTTTCTAGGATACAGCAGTGATCTCCACAGACCTTTTTCACACTCGGCATATGAGATGTGTCTGGTAAAGTGACTTGCTCAGAGTCACACAGTTAGGCAGTGGAGGCGAAGGGAATCAAACTTTGCACCTCAGGAAACAGCTCATTATCAGCTCCTTAATCCTCTAAGCCAAATGCCAAAGAAATTATGTTAATGTCAGACTGCTATCATATGCTAAGACTGAGACTGACATTAAGAAAGACAGCATGATGAGGATGCCTTTTTTTGAAGGCTCATATATCACAGTAAGGCTTTCAGATTCAGTGACTGCACTATTGCTGTTTTTTTCCCTTGTGGAGGTCTAAGCAGGGAGAGCGGTCTCACTGGGGAAGCCACATGCTAAAGTGGCAGTCTAGGGGAATGGATAATGTTGCATAGCCATGTGCTTTCCCCTGTAAATGTACGTGACTTTGAGTTAATGTGCTCTCCTCTGGAACTGTCCATGACATTCAGTTAACTCAACATAGAGAGTCATGGAATCAAACTACCAAGTAAATGTTTTTATGCTAAAAGGAGCATTACACTATACATAGTATATGGTCATGTCATTAATGTGATTTGTAAACAGTGACCTTGCTACTGACATACTGACACAAGACATATATTAATTGTGCACCAGTACACAATGTTCACAGATGTGCTTAGCTGTGGCATGGAAGCAAATATTTGTATGGAATGCTGCAGGATGTGTGCACCCCACAGGTACTACATATGTACTATAGTGTGAATACTGCTGGGGGAGGAACTAGCAGATAGTAGATGGGTTGTTGGAGTACCCAGTGTTATACCACGGCTCTTTTCCATTGTGGAGTGCTACTATATTCAGATTTCTGCAGTCATGGGCAAGAATAATTCAGAAAATATTTTTTTAGCTCACTGCCCATGAGAGTGGAGAATACTGCAATAACATATGTACTAAAAGGGGGAACCAACTGACCAACTGCTCCTGTGGGTGGGGGCTCAATTGCATCACTCATTATTCAAGGGCCCTTTACATATATTGTTGAAAACAATTTACCCTGAAAATATTAACTAGGTAGAAGAAACCTGCCACTGTTATTTATCAGAACATATCTATGCTCATGTCTCAGATACTTTCACATTAAAACTACCACATACCCCTGCATTATTCACATGGGAATAGGCATAGACTGCCTGGTGACCGAACTTAGTTAATTTAATCTTCTGCATCTATTATTATTGTCTCCTGTAATAAAAATCAGGTGACAAGAGTGCCTATTAATGTATGACATTATTCAGTTCCTCTTAATTTCCTAATCTGTTAACATTCCAGGAAAAAAAAATTCTCCTTAAAAATTATCATAAAAAGATGTTACAAATAAATATAAATAAAAAGAAAACATTGCTATCTAAAGGTCCGTACCAACAAAAAATATAAATAAAAAGAAAACGCTGCTATCTAAAGGTCCATGTTACAAATAAACAAAGCTCCTCCCCAACATATTACTCCCACCATTACCTGTTTTCTTCCCAATTTCTTAAACTTATACCTCCAGCATAGTGTACTGATTCATATGCCATCAACAAACATGCTGAAATAAAGACAATGAAAGTGAAGTCATCTGCTTTCAATAACATCTCCTACAGCTATCCCTATGCTGACCAAGAAAAGATCTAAACAGAGCTGTTTGGATTGGTTTTGAAGCATCCATTTTACCCTAAGCAAATGTTATCCAGCAATAACAGAAGCAGATTAGAAAATCCAACTTTCCTCTGATTTAGAACCAAAATCCCTATATCCTCATCTTCCATGGTATGACCAGAGCTCAACCATTTACTATACTCACTGTATTCTACTCTGTTCTTCTTCCTCTTCTTCTACTTCTTTCTTCACTTCTTCAGCACAGCAACAGCACCAAAATATAGGCCCAAAAAATATATAAAAATAGGTAAATCCTTCCTTCCCTTGTCAGTCACGACTCACAAGTGAAACTGTTTGATTCTCGCTCTTTTCCCAGCACATAAAGCCCGGGAAGAGAGCGACAACCAATCAGTAGCATTTGCCCAGCAAGCACGTCATGACGTGCCTGCGGACGTCGCAGTCCGAGCCCCTTCCATATCTATGCGGTTTGTGAGTCAACCGCATAGATTTCTGGGAAGTTCTGGGCATCAGAATGATGCCTCCTTAGCTTCTCCGGGCTGCAATGAAAACATTGCAGCAACCCAGCAAGAATTTAGGGGAAAAAAAACGCTGTTGCGATTGAAGCGCGCAATGCGCATGCGCGTAATTTCGAGTCGCGGACTCGAAATTTAAGTTTAAACTGTACAAAAACAGATTTTTTTTTTTTTTACATAAAAAAATTAAATAAACTACTCAGCTGTCTAGCTGAGGGGGCTGCAGTCCAGCAGCCCGATGCCACGAGCCGCCCCTGGCTTTTACCATACAATGCTTCCACAAGCAAGTCAACAGTTCTGACATAAATCTGGCCCTTCTATATTTAAAACCTATCCTGATGAAAATCTCCAATAGAGCATTTGCAACCATTTTGCCTGTGCAGAGGACAAAGCAAGCATCTTAGGGTACCTAGAAGCATACTCTATCATCACTAAGGTGTTCCTCTTACCTGAGGTGATAGAGGGGCTGTGATAGTTCCTAGATAATTGGCAAAGGCACCAAAGCAGATTTGGCTTTATCCCCTGACATTTCAACATTTTGGCAGTGTTTGTGCATTGCTGCAGAGCTCTTTTACATCCTTTACAATACATGACTAATGACATTTTGCATAAGCTTCTGTTTCGTACACTTAATGCCCAGATAGCCTGAAAAGTGATATAATGGGCTGTGGTTGGAAATGCCCCAGTGCAAACCTCTGGAACTAACAGCTGCTGTGTCACTTGTCCCTGTAGTTCCTTTTTATGTGTCCACTCTATGTATTGTAATCCCATCCGAGTATACTAACAGTGTCTGTCCTTCAAGATCTGAAGCCTTCTTGGCTTTTTCCCTTCATGTTTTGTAAACTTGGGTGGGGAACTGTGCTCTTTGCCATCCTCCAAATTTTCCCTTTAATGGAAGTCCAGAACTTTTGCATAAATGCATCTCAGATTTAGACTCAGCACTATCAACCATTTTTCCTGCCTGACCTGCGTCTCCTCAAACCATAAATCTGATGATGCCATTTTTTATTCTTCCTCATTGTATGGGTTCAGATCTGATACTCGGATCTGACTTGGCTGTTATTCTAGCTCGTGGCCACCAACAAACTCTCAAGCTCCTTCCTTATCCATAATGCACCACCCCTAACATCCCTCAGATCTCATTTGCTGCTTTAGAGTTCAGACGTGGCTCCCTTCAGCTTGAGAGAAGGAGCTCAAGAGTTTCTTGGTGGCCACGAGCTAAAATAATGGCCAAGTCTAATCCGAGTATTGGATCCAAATCCATGCATTGAGGAAGAATGAAAATGGACAACACAGGTGGCACTTATGGTATGTACATAACTTCTTTTTTCTTGATAGTCATGTTCTTTCTCTTATTATATTGTTATTGGTATAATGTGGTAGTGGAGGTAGTATATATAATTGTGAGGGAGTAAAATTTCTGCATGGGATGTTACGCCCCCTGCAAATAATGTTTTACATCTGTGCCATTGCTTTGAACATTATAAGGTCTCGTAGTGGAACTGTTCTTCCCCTGAATTAACTCTTTCCAGAAGAGGACAGATGTGGCTGTTCACGTATTTCACTGCCATGTAGCACTTTTTTTGGAATGATCACATTACTAGCCTCTGTTGAATGTGTGGACACTGGCTGGGTCTCAACCTTGTTCCCTTTTCTACAAGATTGCCACCCTGCTTGGATATCTGTAACCATATGTACATAGGATACTACGTAACAAATATCATTACCTATTAGAACATCTGCTGGGATACCATCAAAACTGTTCCACCTATTTTTCTTTTTGCCCACCTTCCCAGTCTGAATACTTGCAGATGGATCCTAAATGGTATTACTCCATTAGGCCTAACTGTAGTGGACTGCACAGGTACATAATGTTTCTGTCTAAAAACTGCAGGCTTAAAAACAGATCTCAGTTTGAACAGGCTGTACACTATAATAGTTGGACAGGTTGTCATAGGTGCCTCTTCTGAACATCTTTTGGAATTTCCTGCAGGCTCAAGCTCCTCCTCTTATTCCCATCATGCATGCATGCTGACCCACTGCAGAGTTTATTGTCATATTTGCAGTTTCACACAGAACGTCTGTAGCTGAGTTATCACCTGAGATTAATATTGCATTTTCATTCTTTCTTCAAGATAGTTTCTTCAGAGTTTTCATTAACATTAGCAATCTGTTTGCCTTATCAGTTTCTTTACAAATTTTCTAATTGGTCAAAGAGCTGTATTTCCTTGCCATTTCCTGCATATGCCAGTCTGTCCTGCTGTCCTTTTCAGTATTTTTAACTTCTTAAATTAGATATAAACCATTATTTAAACATAATGTTTGCCACAGTATTAGATTAAGATTGTGAGTATTAAAGTCTGTTTGAGCTGTCTAATAAGAGATTCTTAAATGGAGTTGTTTAGTTAAGCTGTATTGACAGCTAGAGACAAGACCTCTGGATTTATCAAGCATACCAAATGCAGTCATAAGATTCCCCCACAGGACTCGTACTAGCTGTGTTTGGCTTGCTTGTTGGCCAGGACTCTTTCAGCTGCTCATTCATTCTGCAAGGACTTTAGTTCCCATACACTGATTGATCAAAGAAATACATTTTTTATGAGGGGCCTTCTCCCAGTTGATACAAAGAATGATGGCAAAAAAAAGAGAAAAAGAGATTACAGGAAAGCAAGGTTCATATTCTTGATCTGACATCCCCTGTCTAACTCCTAGATTACAACGTACTACTCAATCTGAACCAGGCCTTTCCATGGTACTGTCAGTACCTTTGACCACACCTCTATTGGCAGCTGTCCGTCCCAATCAAACACATCCTCTGACAATTCCAGGGAGAAGAAAGAGAAGCTTCTCCTCAGAGCATGAGTTTTCAAAATGTCTTCAGTCAAGGCCTTCTTCCTTTCTATGTATTAGTTTTTCAAGGCTGGTGCAAAGGCCTTCTACAGCCATTAACTGGGACAAACTAATGAAGGCTCACAAGAGATTTTTGTACAAGTTTCTCACAGGGAAGCTTTTCTGCTGTGAGAAAATTCATGCTGCGTCTCTGCTACATCTTTAAATGCCAAAATGCTGCAACTTTTTTTCCCTAATCTTCCCACAGGCTCAGACCCCCAGACATGCTGTCATTCATCCTTGGTCACCTGACACCCATTCTGCTGAAATACATTCAGAAAGCCAAGCTCTGCAAGGCCAAGGTCATTCTTTTAGCCTCATTTTGGCCCCATCAGATTTGGTTCTAACTTATTTGGCCTCACTTGATAAGGAGACCCTTCCTTTTGGACTCCCATCTTGGAATCTGTCAACCAACCAGCAAATGTCACCCAGACATTCAATCCCTCAAACTGACTTCATGGTTTCTCCCTTTTTTCTTAGTGGCAGTTAACCCAACATACCCACCTATGTCGCCCATCTCCAAACAGCATTGCAAAAATCTTCAACCAGAAAACTGTATAAAGGTAAATTGAAAAGTTCATCTTGTGGGCCACTCAGCAGGGATTAGACCTCTTTGTGGCCCCAGTTCCAGCAGTTATCCTTTTCTTATTAGAAGTTAATGGGATTAAAGTTCACCTTGCAGATATCTCCACCTACCATTAGGGACTGAGTGATACACCTTTGGCCACTTGGAGGATTTAAACTTATCTAGGCCAGCATACAAAGACCCATCACCTTTATAGGGTTTCAGTTTCGTATTTAAAAAAAATGGTCTCTGTCCTCTTTCAATAAGCAGGAAAGTTGGATTTGAAGCTCCTTTCCTCTGCTGGAAAACGTTACTCTTAGCTGCCATCACTACAGCCAAAAGAGACACAAAATTACACACACTGTACTGTAAGACCCCTGCATTCATTTTCACAAAAGCAGAGTGGTACTTTGAAATAATACAGCCTTCATACCTAAAATAACTTCAGAATTTTCTATCTCAATCAAACAATGCATGCCCAGTGTTCTTTTACAAATACCGGGGAGAATGCAAATTGCTTGATTGAGCACAGACAACTCTGCTTCTACTTAGCTCATACAAAGCAAATAAGGCAAGAGCAACATTTGTGTTCTTTGCTCCTATCAAATCATGAAAAAAAAATGAAGGTCACATTATCCAGGTGGCTATCGGCTTGTATCCCATACTGCTGCACATATAGCCCAAAATCATCACAGTTTAAACCTACTGCCCATTATACAAGGACAATAACTACATTGATTTCAAGAAATTGTCAGTAGATGGCATTTGTACAGCATTCACATGGAGCTCATTGCATAAGTTTTCAAAGCATTATAAACTGGCTATAGTATCAAGATCAAAAACATCATTTGTAGCTGCCATTCTGCATGGAATTTTGACATCAGACCACACAGGCTTGTCCTGCTGGGGATTCAGTCCAGCTGTTACAGTGTGTGGGCTGGATCTACTTAGATGCAAAAGTTCAGTACTTATTGTAGATGATTCCAAAATGGTGGATGTCCTATGGACACCTTTTCCATGAGGCTCCTATCTAACTAAAATAACTATGGGCTTTTAACCATCCTTTCACAACCTAAAGCCAGATCCTAGCTGCTCTCATCTCTGCAATACATTTTCATCGATTTTGAGGTGGTCTGGTTATATTCTGTGAGCATATTCTCTATTAAATCTCAAGAGTTCCACAGAGCTACTTTCAAGTGTATTTTCTAGGCCTGAATAGGCACAAGACAAGTTGGAGGTGATTGTAAGCTGTTTCCACTGCCAAACTATGTCAAAGGAATCTGAAACCATGGAGACACAAGCCAGCAAAACTAAACTGTCTGCAATAGTTTCCCCTGAAAAGGCATTTCTAAAAGACAGAAAATTAAGCAGACACTTCAAAATCCAGTGCTAAACAAAAGCTGGAGGCCAACACCCACATGGAAGATTTGAAGGAAGCCTTGTTACCATTGCGGCTGGCTGTTTAAGGTTTCTCTGAACAGCTTTCTGGTTTTGGCAATAAATTGAATCAGGCTGTGGAACATATGGAACAGATTGAACAAACTACCAAAAATAATGAGATGCAGATTGCACTGCTAAAAGATGATTTAAGCACCAAAAATACCACTTTAACTGAAATCCAACAAAAACTCCTTGATTTAGAAGTCAGAAGCAGAGGGAATAATATTATAGTAAGAGGTCTACCTGAATCATATGCCACCAACCAACTGACTGAGACCTTACTTCACTTGTTTAATTTTATTCTAAAACCTGGTGCACATGACAACAGCATTATAATTGAGAGAGCACATCATGCTTTATGTACTAGACAACGGTCTAAAGCTCCAAGACAAATCTACGTCAAATTATTACATTTTCAGGATGTCCAGAGAATCCTTTTGGTGGGTAGAAAACAGAAACTAATCTCCTGGAATGGTCATGAAATAACTGTGTCACAGGATCTCCCAATAGCTATTAAAGAAAGGAGCCAAAAACTCTCCCCTTTCAGTGCTGATCTCATTAAAAGAAATGTTAAATTCCAAATGCGGTATCCAAATACCCTTAGCTTTACATATAATGTTAATAAATATACTGCAGACTCACCTAAAGATGTCAAAGCCGTCTTTCTGAAATGTTTTGGAAAGGGCCCTGATGCTTAACTCTTTTGAGAAAAGGAAATGCTCTGTTTTCCTTACCGGAGGTTGTCGCTAACCGCATAAGCTATTTTTGATGCCAAAATACCCCTTTTTGTAGAATGTTGAAGATTTAAAGCTTTTAATTTTATAAAAAAGTTAACCGCACCTAACAGACCCGGATGTGCATGCCAGACTGGAAGTACCCCCTCTAGGAGCGTATTTGCTGTTTTTTGTTGTATGGTAGGATAGATATTATGATACAATTGCCTGCTTCTGCCCATACATCTTCTTATGGACTGTTGGTACTGTTTAAATGGCTGTTTGTATGTTCCAAATGAGAAAACTTGATTTTCAAATGGCTACAGTGTGATCACAGTCGCTCTGGATTTAAGGATTGCAGCCTGCACAGATGCAGAGTTAAACTGGTGCTTTGGTCTGAGCAAAGTGAGTTCCCTTTTAACATTTTTCAACAACTGGAAGGTACTTTAGTAGGGAACCCACTCCTTTTGCTATGGAACTTCATCTACAATCAGCTAATTAAATAAAGGACTGTCAAGAGATATCTATAAGGACATTAGCACATAAATATGTCAAGCCTATGTTTCTTTTTTGTATGCAGGTAGAAAATTTCATGTTTTGTTGTTACTAAAACATAAGAAAAATACATAACTAGTTAACATGCTGCATAAATGGTACATAAGGAAGATTCAGTAGCCTTGCATGTAAAGACTTTTTTCTTAGTTCTTAATGACCAGCTTCCATATATACATTGTATTACAGATGCTGCTTAAGTTGTTTATTTTTTATTTTACCACAAAGAATTCTAGTAATGTTGCTGTGGGACACATTGGTGTCTAGATAATTGTTACTCAAGTAGGTTGTAGTTTTTTGAGTTCTAGCTCTAGGAGTGGTAACATAAGCATTCAGCAGTACTGCAGTTTTTTTGTAAGATATAATCATATCTTATTTTCAAGGTAAGAGTTCACTGTCTGGCATACAGGCAGGCAAGCTTACATGCACACATATTCATTTATATGGAAGTTGTTGGGCCTTATGCTTAAGCAAGGCATTCCGTATTAAAACTGCCTCTGTTTCTGTTAAGAGTTTGTTAGATTATTTCTGAGGGTTTAAATAAGCATTATTTACACTATCTTGAATGTTTCCGGGGCTAGATAACTTTTAGATCAAGCCTGCTCAATGTATTGCTTGTATCCTATATACTACTACAGCAAATTATTCGTTATACTATATATTTGTCTCCACGTCTCTGACATATAATTGTAAATATGTGTCCTGTTATAGTTTTTCTTTTCAGCACTCATTGTAGTATCACTAACTGGAATATAGCTGACGTATCTGCACTCATTGATTTAATGTGATGGTTGTTTTAGCACCATACCTTTTTGAACTTTTTTCTTATAGGAGAGGATAGCTATATTTGTAGAAGAGTAAGGATGATGACTCTAGGAATCGTAGTGTTATTGTATATATGTTTTAGATTGCTTAAAAGGTTTAAAATATTGGAGATTACTTTACTCTTAGGTTATACAATCCCTGAATATGATACCTATCTCAATATATTTGCTTGTCTAGCTGTATTTCATCACATTCTTCCTTTATTTGGGGTAAGTGGGTAGGCACAGGGCTGTTGTTGGAAGAGTGTTATAGGACTACTGTAAATATACTACTTTATGTGTTTTTATTTCCTGTTCTTATTTTTAGTATGTTCTTTCCTTTCCATTGGAACCTTGTAATCTGAAAATATCACATTTCCTCAACAAAAACAACTGCCCTATTAAGCTCTAGTTGGGAATGTGGATCATAGACTCCTGGAATGTGAGGGGGTTGCAGGATAAAAATAAGAGAAATTTACTGATGCATCTAATTTTTAAATCTGAGGCACACATATGTTTTTCGCAGGAGACACACATCCTGAGTGAGGACTGGAAGGGAATCTCAAATAAAAAAATGGATTAAAGAAATAATTGTAGCCGGGGACAACTCAAAGTCAAAAGGGGCAGCTATTATTATTAAAAAATCACTTCAGGCAACAATCCTAAACCAACTCTCGGATGAGAAGGGTAGATGGTGTTATTTTATAACTACTAATCGTATTAATAAGAAACAAACCCTTTTACTCGACGTTTATGGCCCCTGTTAGAGACAACAGGCTTTTATCTCAGAAATCCACAATATCTTACGAAATTTTCCTGACCATTAACTTATATTGGGTGGTGACTGGAACTCTGTTATTGATATGGGGATTGATCGTACTAGTAACTCCTTATCCCAAAATATGCAAGCGTCAACTGCCTTAGGTGAACTAATGACTGACCTATGCCTGATTGACCTTATCTCTTTTGGTGAAAGGCAGGAGAGGAAAGGTATTTACACTTACTTTTCTAAATGTCACAATACCTGGTCTAGAATAGACCTTATTTCAGAATCACTGGCAGAAGGAGATATTAAATACCAGGCGGAACCGAGACATTTCTCGGATCATTCTAAAATTACTTTGAAACTCCTTTCACCCAATAAGTTGGCTAAAAACTCTAACTGGTCCTTGAATAACAACCTATTATATACTTCAGAGATTATTCGGGAAGTGTTTAGTATTTTAGCACAGCTAAATAGTAGCATGGAGGCCACATATATTCCATATGACATCCAATGGGCAGCTTGTAAAATGCAGATTAGGGGAATCCTTATTCAGAAAGCTTCCTATCTTAAAAAAGTTGCACTAGGAAAATAAAGAAAGCTAGTAGCGGACTTATTAGACTTAGAAAAGAAGTACCAAGATAAACCTGATCCTAATACTGAAAATCTGATTAAAAATACTCAGAGACAGTTACATGAATTGCATTAGCAAAATTACTCTATATACGAGTTGAAATGTATAGGTAATACTCGGAGTGGGAGCAACTACCTTCCAAAGATTTAGCAAGTATTATTGCAAACAAACAGGAAACGGGTAGAATTTCGCTTCTTCAGCATCAGGATAAAGTATTTAAAAGATACCCAAATACTTGAGATATTTCACCTGATCTACTCTGAATTATATAGCATGAATGACTAACAACCCTCTGCTGATGACATAACAGAATTCTTTGATAAAACAACATTTCCTAAATTAAGTAAACAGAATGTGGAATACCTAGATGCCCCCCCTTACTTTGCAATTAGTGACTGATGCCATAGGAAGACTGAAGAAAGGGAAAGCACCCCGCCTGGATGGATACACCTCAGAATTCTATAAGACTTTTATAATTTCCATGTCACCTATATTATTGAAAGTGTACAATCACATCAAAACTTATTGTATATCTGATTATCATCTTAATAATTACAAAACAATTTTAATACTTAAGAACCCCTTAGATAAGTCTAATCCACATAATTATAGACCCATATCCTTATTAAATGTAGATATTAAAATTCTCTCTTCAATTTTAGCTGAAAGAATGACAAAAAATCATGCCTGACATAATCTCCCCGGAGCAAACATGTTTCATGACAAATAGACAAATGTGGGACAATACCCTAACATTAGATGCTATGGTGCATCTTAACAGGAGAAATTATAGTCCTATATATGGGCTAATACTTGACGCCTGTAAAGCTGTTGATAGGGTGAACTGGAAATTCTTATTTACTACCATGTCCCATTTTAATATCTCTAAAAGTCTTATCAACACTATTGAAAACCTGTACGGCAAAATGTATACCAGTCTTTATATTAATAAGACCCTATCTAAACCCATCCAAATACGAAATGGAATGAGACAGGGGTGTCCCTTGTTGCCATATCTTTTTAACCTCTACCTTGAGCCCCTACTTCTCTCAATATCCCAAATTACATTTCACTCTATGCCTAAAACTTTAAATATCAAGACAAGCATATCGGCTTACGCAGATGACCTAAACATCTATTTTGAACGCCCCATCTCGGACATTAGGAGATTAGCTGATACAATAGACTCTTTTTCTGGAGTTCTGAACTTTCTAATAAACCTAAACATCTATTTTGAATGCCCCATCTTGGACATTAGGAGATTAGCTGATACAATAGACTCCTTTTCTGGAGTTTCGAACTATCTAATAAACCCAAATAAATCACTGATTTTCCCCATAAACCCATCAGGTCATAAAGAATATTTGTTCACAGAATCCCCTTTCAAAATTAGTTATTCCCTTAAATATCTGGGTATACATTTTGACCATACTTCTCAGTCTATGTACCAGAGTAATCTCTTGAAGTTATGGACGGGTATTTTACAGGACTTGCATAGATGGAACAACTAAGTTTATCCCCCCTGTCCAAATCTGCAATTATACAGATGAATGTCCTACCTAAGTTACTCTATCAATTTAATACTTTAAATGTAACCATCCCAAATACTTTCTTTCAAAGGACTAACAAAGAGTTGGTTAAGTTCATATGGTTCCCTTAGGCGACTAGAATAAGTTATCAGAAATTATGTTATCCCAAACTAAAAGGTGGTCTAAGCTTGCCTGACTTTCGCCATTATTACTTGATAATATGTGCAAGTAGGGTTATACGAATCTCCACTTTCTCTCAGGTAAATAAAGTATGGTACCCTCAATGGATCAAACCTTGGCATAGTCACATGATTAGTAACAATATTAACCCTAGAGCTTTGCCTTTCTTACCACCTAAAAGCCTGAATTCTATTCCCATAAATAGCACCATGAAGCAAAGGGTTAAAGACTTCCAGAATCTAATAAGGTTCATGGAGTTAGAGAATATTCTTCACTTATTACAACCAATCCATATGAATCCTAATATTAGGTTAAACAACAGAATGATTAATTTACTTGATTACCCTTTAATAAGAAACTGCACTGTTTGGGATATATATAGACACAAGGAGAAATCACTAAGTGAACTTGAGGAAGAGCTAAAACTTGGCCAGAAGTACACTATCATCCTTTGTCAAATTAGAGCACTCCTAACAGCAGTAGTGTCAGATGAACCAAATATTGGAAATAACATTTCTGCTACTTTGGAAATCGTAAAAAGTCTATCTAGAAGTAAAAACACGATATCTAATACTTATAAACTATTGATGGCCTTCAAGCATCAGAATGCAGTACTTTTTTCCAAATATTGGAATCTGCAGGATAGTAATCTCAGTAAAGACCAAAAACTTAGAGCAATAGAATTAACTCTTAAGTTTTCCCCTTTTAAAAAGTTGATTTACACACAACTAATGATAAATAATAATACTTATTTTACCCCATGTATCTTAAATAAATGTAATTCCAATACATCACTGTCATGTCCTTGCTGCTCCTTTCCTCAAGTGGATTTGCTACACATTCTTTGGTCCTGTAGTCACACATATAAACTTTGGTGCTCCCTCAAAGTTAGACTAGAAAAGATGGGTTATCAAAAATCGACCCTTTCATGGGAACTAGCAGTCCTTCATGTTACTTGACCTTAGGTTACCTAGATTTAAGCTTCATGCACTCATCATTTTATGCTTTTTGACCAAATTCTATATAACTAAAAATTGGTTAGAGCGCACTAAACTTTCTTGGTGTGGCCTCAAGAATTTAGCGATAAGTACATATCTTCACAAAAAATGTTCATAAATAACCCAAATAAGCGAGTATATTACAAGGAAATATGGAAAATAATTTTTGATGTTTTTCAGGGTGATTAGAAAGTGTATGATCTGATTATCCAAGATGCTTCAGTTTCTCAACCTGGCTATTCTGATCTACCCCCTTGTATGATTGTGTCTTTATTACAGAATTACTTGGTTCCATTCTATAGAAATTACAGTAGCACTTTCTATATAACCTTTGGGTAGTCTTTTCTTATATATATATATATATATATATATATATATATATATATATATATATATATATATATATATATATATATGCATGCTCATAGGTTGGTACTAGGCTCTCAGCCCTAGGGCCTAAGGGCCTATACAAGCCTAGCCATAACAATTCCCTGGCTATTTCTTCCCACACTATTTACTTCCCTGGACCCCTGTCTAGCAGGGTGACTGACGTGATCCCCGGGGTGAATTTCTTTTCTCCCATCCAATCGTCAAGGTTCCTTTTGAAGAGGGCCAAAGAGGCACTCTGCTTGACATGTATGGGCAATATATTCCAGAGTCTGGGTAGTCTTTGGGTCAGGAACCTATCCCTCCAGCATGTTTTGTTTATTGTGATGACAAGGTTTAGATCCCTGGGGCGTGTGGCTCTGAGGGATTGGGATTTATTTAAGTGTAGCATGTCCAACAGCTCTGAGTTTGACATGGCCTTGTATGTTAAGCAGAGGTCGCCTCTGAGTAGATGCTATGCTACAGAGTATAGCTGGAGTTTTTTAAGGTGGTCAGCGAAGGGCATCTGCTTTAGGCCTGTGATTCTTTTAGTGAGGTATTTCTGCGGCCTTTCCAGTTGTTGCAGATGTCTTGAGAGGTACATACCAAACGGGGCATTGTATTCTGTAATGGGTCTAATGAGGGATGAGTACAGTGGGACAATGACCTCCTTTTTTCTGGATGGAAAGCCCTTAGTGATGAGGTGTGCCACATAGAAGGATTTCCTGACTGTTTTGGCGATGTGGTTATCGAAGTTGAGACCACTGTCCACCTGTGTCCCTACTAAGTCTCTTATCACACTTTTGGTGTTTAGTGTACTGCCACCTATATGGTAATTCATGGATACATGTTTTTTTCCCAAAGGGGACAACTATACATTTCTTGGCATTGAGCTTGAGCACATGGCTCTGGCGCCAAGCATCTGTTTCTGTAAGGCCCTTTTGTCGAGTATCCACATCATTTGGGGATTCAATAATGGCTCCCAGTTTGCAGTCATCTGCAAACTTTGTTAGCCAGAGTCCCTTAGTGTTGGCCTGTACTTCAGAGAAGTAGATGCCAAACAACAGTGGTCCCAGGACTGAACCCTGAGGTACTCCACTTGTCTGTTGCTGGATTTGGAGTCAGCTACTTTTACAGTGTGGGTTCTATCAGTAAGCCAGTTAGCAACCCATTGGGTGATGTAGGGATTAATGCCCAGCTTAGTAAGTTTATCTATGATTCCAGAGTGGGGGATGGTGTCAAAGGCCTTGGCAAGGTCTAGATAGGCTGTGTGGACCACCTTACCCTTGTCCATGGCTCTGGAGACTGATTCGAAGATGTCAATCAGGTTCAGGAGACAAGATCGGCCCTTCACGAACCCAAACTGGTTGGGGTCCAGTGTTTGAAGGTTGCCAATGTCTTTGTTTATAAGTTCCATGATAATACGCTCCATGGCCTTGCAGATAAGGCTTGTCAGACTGATGGGATGGTAGTTTCTGGGATCCAAGGTGGATCCCCCCTTGTGGAGTGGGATAACTGTAGCTCTGCACCACTCAATGGGCATGAAACCTGAGGTGAGGCTATGATTAAACATGACACTTAGGTGAGGTGCCAGTTCATATTGTAGTTCATGTAGTACACAGCCTGGGATGTCATCTGGTCCCATGGATGCTGTATTCTTAGCTTTGGAGAGTGCGTTTTTTACCTGTGTGGCCGTTATTACCGGAATTTGGCAATCTTCCGGTATTGAGATGGGCCATTTAGGGGGTGAGAGGGGGGGTGACGTTGGCACTGAATTGATCTGCTAGGATATTGGCAATATCCTTGGGATCAGTATATTTAATGCCATTCTGTTTTAGCTCAGAGCAGATCTGAGCATTGCCATTTAGATTCTTGACATAGTTATAGAATGCCTTGTGGTTGTCTTTGGAATCTTTGGCAATTTTATTTTCGTAACTAGCTTTGGAGGATTTTATGAGGTATCTCAGTTTCTTACTGAGGCTGGTAAGGGAGTTTTTTGCATCCTGGGATTTTCCTCTATTTTTCGATTTATATATATATATATATATATATATATATATATGTTTGATAATCTTGTACATAGTTCTTGCTGTCCCTCTCCCTTTTTTTTCTGTTACAGCTTATGTTATATAAGAGGACTACAGTATAAATGTATATATTCATGATGTACCTGTTTCACTTTGTACTTAATTCTGAAAAGTATATCCCAGTAGCTGGCAGAAAAAATGCTGGATTCAATGACAAACTCTCCAAACGTATAGTAAAGAAAATTTATTAAAATGTAAGTGCTCAAGCTGCTTAATTCTGTTCTATCTTGATTGTTTTGTCATGCCATATTGTTTCATTTTACGTTTTTGCAAAATTCAATAAAAAGTTATTTGATAAAAATAGAAAAAAGTACTTATTGTAATGATAGGTCCAGGTGATCTATCTATTTTCACTGTAATATATCCACTGTCGTTCCCCCTACAAAGCTGTCACGTTCACACTGACCTGGAAGAGAATGCAGAAATCGTTAGTTTATCCATGCAGGGAAGGTATTCTCCCTTCTTTTCTGTATATAGTTAAACAAATAGAAGTTCTTATGGCTACTTGGTGATACAGACTTTAAGCCATAAAACTATTAGGTTATTGCTTCAGCTGTTTAAGCAGCCAAACTCAGTCTGGAGAGTGTTAACATGCCAGTGCATTATTGTAGTGAGGGAGGAACTCACACTTCAGGAGATTCTAAAAGATGCTGAGAACAGGCACATGTGGCAACCAGTCTAACTGTTACAGTGTTCTGGCAAGGATAACTCAGATCAGTCATTGTGTTAAGTACATAAGTCTAGATGTTCATTAGGTCATTGTTGCTGAAGCATATAGCTGTATAGGATGTATCCTGCTAAGGACTGAATGTCCATCCTGAATAGAAAAAACTTTTGGGTTCCTTCCGCATGTACCATACATTAATTGGAGCATGAGGGTGCAGCTGTATAAGGGCAGATGCACAGGTATGAAAACTCAGAACTTTATTGCTATTTAAAGATTTAGTTAGACATCTTTTCTGAATTTTCAGTAGTTTAGCATTCAGCCTTAAGATTGAAACTTCTGGTCAGATAAGTACCTTGCTAGGAAACTTCTGTTCCTGACAGAAAATGTTTGATTGCCTTATGTCTAAAAGAACAGGAAAGTGTGTGGCAGACATGTTTCATATAGAGATCCTCAGAAAGCTTGCATGTTTTGTTTCGGGAGAATGAAGATATAAAAATCAAGCTACTTTCTCTTACTATCTTATTGGAAACTGGAGACTTAAAAGACTTTTGACTAAAAATGATTATGGAATCAGGTGCTTCTTCCTCAGACATCCCCTTCTAGCGCCTAAAAAGTGTAAAACTTCAAGAGAAGTGACTGAAGAGGCTGCTGCTTCTCATTCTCTTTCACCCAATCTTTGACAGAGGTATCCACATTATGCCTTTTGTCCTCAGACATTTTGTCTTCCACTCCCAGTGGTCTGAGGAATGCAGCTAAGGGACAGGAAGATGGCATGTCCTGAAAGGCCAGATGTACAATACATTCCAAAAATGGGAACTGATTCAGCAGAGACAGACATCAGCCCTTGGGTTCAGGCAGTTGAAGAGGTAACCAGCCCCCTGGTCCATACTTCCTACATTTGGGTTGATTCCTTCTTGTGACAACCCCCAAAAAAATTCACATTAACTAAGCACACCACTTCACCCACTACTCCTTCTTCTGGGGAATATAAGGAAGAGTAGTCCTCTTTTGTCAAGTGCATTTTTAAGGCATTTCATTCCTTACAATCAGCATCTTATTCATCTCATAATAGGAAGAGGTGTCCATCTTCTTTTGATTCTGACTTACTGTCTGATGTGGAAGAAATGGGTTTAGACTATGTCTCTCAAGTTTCCTCCCTTATTCCCTAGAGTCTTGATCAAACTATAGTATTTCCTCTGATTCAGTGATAGTGGGAATCTCTTTTGCTGAAACCATTACTAAAAATTAAAGATCTTTTGCTGCCCTAGACAGGGATGTTTTTTATAGTTATTATTCAGCTGATGTGCTGAGGAATTTTGATGAAAGAGGTAAAATATTTCAAGGAGTGAAACAGATTTTTTTTTTCAATTTGTTTTCCGATCTCCCATTCCTAACTGCAGTAGGAACAATTCATCCAGGTCTGGCCTCTTTTACAGGAAATCTGCTAAACAGTCTCAACAAAAATGTGATAATCAGCATTTTAAAAAGGAATTGCTGGGCAATTTCAAGAAGAAAGGGGGTGCTATGCAGTAACAAGGATAGGCCAGAAATAATGCCTGTCTCCTTTAAATCCCCTCCCCTCTACGGGTCTATAACAGAATCGCGAAAGCTTTTTTTTTTTGCAAAAATATGTTCATCGACACATATACGTCGAAGAACAAGAACAGTGAAGTACCAAAAGAGTGAAATGGAGGATGCTGAATGGATTTTCTTGGCCAGCAGGGTGATCATGGGGATGAGGAAATGAATCCTTTTCTCCACTGTAGTGCGGTCTCAGAGACTGTATATATATATATATATATATATATATATATATATATATATATATATATATATGTATATCAGTGGGGGGGTAAACCTTTGAAAAAGTGTTTTAGGTAAGGTTTGTACAATTAGGTTTACCTTACCTGTATGGCACTGTTACTTCTGGGAATGCGATGCGTTCGGCGTTCTCCATTTTGCTCTTTTGGTACTTCGCTGTTCTTGTTCTTCGACATTTATGTGTCGATGAACATGTATTTGTGAAAGACAGCTTTTGTGATTATAATATAGACCCCCCCCTCTACACCCTGACCATCTTCAAAACCTAGCAACCAGTGTATTTCTTTGTTTTCCTCTTTGGACCCATATCTCATCAGATGCTTAGTTCTCTGATGGTACTGAGACTCCCTTCCTCCCAGATTAGGAGTTCCCCTTTATCCACATAACCAAACTCATCTGTTTTCTTCCATTCTTTCCAACATGTTATATCTGTGAGTCATAGAACCAGTTAGATGTTTTTTCATAGGACAAGGATTTTACTTAAGGATCTTCCTGTTTCCCATAAAGGAATGGACTTGGACAATGGTTTTAGATCTTTCCTTCATATAAAGGTTCTAAAATTCAAGATGTTGTCCCTACAATCTTTTTTTCTTCTGATTTTTCCCTTATGCTTTATGGTGACTGAATCTGAAGGATGCTTATCACCATATCTCCATTCACACAAATTTCAGGTAATATTTAAGGATTTTTTGGTGTGGCTAATTAACATTTTCAGTTTGTTTCTTTATCCTTTAATATTTCCACAGTTCCAGTGGTAATCACAAAATGTATTTTTTAAACCCTTCATTGTGTTATCACTGGAGACATAGGCAACCTTACATTAATATAAAAGTAATCAAACTGTATTAACAAGTTCACTTTTACAAACATTATACTTCACATATATTGCTATATATTATGCAACCTAAGCAACATTACATAAATTATTCAATTCCTGCCCTTTTTGTTTTCTACAAGAAACATCTTTATTAAACCATCACTTATGACATAGGCAATCATACATTTATATAAATGAAAACAAACCAGACACAATCCTACTAGCAAGCCTTTTACATCACAAACCATACTGACACACTCCCAGTTGGAAACATTATATATCACTTATAATCTACCTAATCATATTCACTCAAATATTAGATAGGTCATTTAAGTCCTGCCTTCATTTATTTATTTATTTTATTTTTATTTTACATTTGTTGACCGGGATAGTCTGTCTGGGTGTGCAGTGTCTGCATGGAAATGTCCTGTCATCCTATAACAGACTTCTTAGCCCCTTGTTGCTCATTACAAAGCAAATCCTTCAAGTTTGTACCATGTTTAAAACAAAAAAGGGGTTCCTGGAGTATTAATTATTTTATTTTATCATCCGTCAGAAGAATTCTTCAGTAAATGAGCAACTACTTTGTGTAATTCTGAATTACAGTAATGATGTGAGTGGTGTCTGTGATATCATCTGTTGAAACTGGAAAGCAAAGCCTGTCAGCATATTAGGAATACTAATATATTTATTCATCCAATGACTGGGAAGAGTTACTCCCTGAGACAATATCTTGACTGTCACACCAGTAACATTATCTGTCTAGCTCAGTGTATACAGTGTTGTTCGTTTTACGTTGGAAAGACCAAGTGTAAATTAAAGGATATAATATTACAGCATATGTCAGCTAATATTCATAATGCCCTATATCAGCGTGTGAAGCAGCACCCTGATTATATATTTTGTTTTATGGTGCTGCAGATTATCCATCTGGGGGGTGTGATTTAAAGAACTTAACAGAATACAATGAAACTAGATGGATAATTGATCTTGGTACTGATAGGGCACCAGGTATAAATGGAGTTATTCCTATTAAACCTATTTTGAAAAGGAGGAGCGTTCATTACTGACTTTTTATGGGTTAATATGTATTTAAAAGTAATTGAGTTACTTTGTATGTTGTCTTAAGAAGGGTTTTTAACCTGAAAGCACTCACCATTGCTTTGTTTAATTAGCTTGTTTTAATTAAATACTGTTTTATCAGCGTGGTGGTCCAGATTATCTTTTCTTATTTTGTGGATCCCATAGGGAATCATTAAAGTCCACCAACTCACCGCTGTCCCAGAAAATATGTTCCCAGTTACCTCTTTCCTCCCTATCACACCTCCAACATTTGCTGTCTCCTTGAGGAAAAAATTTTCTGGAGTCTACTTGGGGTATAAAAATATCTATGTAAACATTTCCAAGCAAAAATCCTAAATTTTCTACATTTTGTTGCATATTTGAGAGACATACATATATCCCCATTGTTTCTTTGTGAATTGCTTATCCAGTCTCTCTTCTAATCCTTTCTAATGTCTTCTGATTGATTCTTATAGTTATTGTGCAATATTTTATATGGTCTACTAATTATTCCTTTCTTTAATGGCAGCTTCTTTTCTAGATTCTACTCAAAACTCTACCAGTGCTGGTCTTTCGTTTAGGACCCCCCCCCCTTTCCTTCTCATTGCCTATACTCTGATAGCAATACTTCTTGGCACCTTCTACATTCTATCATCTTTCCCTCTCTAGTTATTTGCTCCCAGCACCTTGGTTCCTTTGCCAGTTTTCTCCAATAAATTCCAGCTCCCTCTTGCCTATTCTCTATATCTCTAATTGCAGTCATTTCTATTGGCAGAATCTCCTTTCTCCATTCCCGTGTTGGCTTAGTTCTTGGGATACTTTCTGCTACTTTATAGATACAATATTCTGTATGATTACTGTTATTCTCCTTAAAGGCCTACATCCAAAATCTCAGTCTCTCCTTGTTTCTTGAGCCCCCCCCCTTTCATCATCATCCCTTTCCACTTTGAATTATAGTTTTCTGCTTGTGCTGTGTACAGGAGCCTTAACTGTCTAGCTCAGAAATACCCCCTTCAAATCAGGTAATACCAATCCACCCTGTTCTGCTGGAAGAATCAGCTTATCCCACTTGACCCTTGCCGTCTTCCCCTCCAAGATAAAATCCTTCAACTCTTTATTAATTGCTATCCACAACTTCTCCTCTTGTTAAAATATGCCTGACCTATGTATAAGACTAAAGGGACTTAAAACATTTTAACTGCTTGTAACTTACTATCAATATCCATATAACAGAGCTTCCGTTTCCTCAGTTTTTGTATTATCTCATTTAGTGTCTTCCATCATATCCTTAGCTGCCACAACAGAATTGTTTTTAATCCATACTCCTAAATGCTTCATTTTATCTTGTCCCTATAAATATGGATATTGCTGAACCAATTCATATGGGGGTACATAATTTAATCTATTGCCTTTGTTTTAGCTTCATTAATTTTTCTGTCCTGAAAAAAATTTAAATTGTCCCAAAATGTTCCACAACACTGTAATGATTCTTTCTGGTTTTGTCAGACATAAAATAATATCATCTGCAAATAGAGCTAGCTTTTCTTGGCTATCATACGAATAATATCCTTGAATTTCTGAGTCACTTACTTTCTTTGCCAGTGGTTCTAAATATAATGCAAATAACAAAGGGGTAGAGGACAACCCACACCTGGTTCCTCTGCTCAAGCAGAAATTATCAAAGAGGACCCCAGCCACTTTAATTTTCACCTCCAATCCCTCATATATCCTCCTAATCAACTTTATAATTTTCTTCAGGAAATGCAAATGCTTCCATTGCCCTACTCATAAAGTTCCAGCTTACTCCAGCAAATGCTTTCTCTGCATCAAAACCCCCAACAACAACAATTATATTTTCTTGCATTCTGCTTCCCTCTGGATCATCAGTGTTCTGTTAATGTCAAATGTTTGCCTTCCCTCCACAAAACCACACTGGCCCATATCTATTAATATTGGCATTACTTTTGCCATTCTTTTAACCATTATAGACATGGACACTTTATAGTAATGGTTTATTATTGAAATGGGCCTGTATAAAGCTAGATCTGATGGATCTTTACCCTCTTTAGGTATTACAGCTACCACTGCCTTCTTCCAGGATGTTGGTATTTCTCCTCTTAAAATACTGTTAAAACCTTCCTGATCTTTATCAGTTTTTTTTTTCTCCTAGTTTCCAAACTTCTACAGGAATGCCATCTATTTCTGGGATTTTCCTGTAGATTGGTTATACATCACAATTTTTATCTCATTTCCTTATGTTGTAAGCATTAGTAATTGAGCCTCATCTACCTCTAACCTTGGCATATTTAATTCTTTCATAAACATTGCCATTTATATTTTTCTTGATTTCCATACATCTCTGCTTTATACAGATTTTCATAGAATTTCTGAAATATTTCTAATACCTCTACAGGATCTCTTCCTTGTTATAGGCTCCATAAGCTTGGCAACAGCCCTTTCTACTTTCTGTTGTCTGAATCATTGTGCTAAAAGTTTTTGGGCTCTAGTGTTGTTATGAAAAAACAATTGCTTAACAGCAATCTTTCTAAACTAATGTTTATTATCAAAGTAATCCCTTATTTTTTGCTTAGCATTCTGCAGTTGATCCTCTTCTTGTTCTGTGAGATTCATTGCAATACTTGTCAGTCCATCTAAATAATTCTTGTTGCTTCTTAACCATAGCTTCCTTTCTTTTATTTCCACCCTAATTTTAAACTCCACCTTAATTTAATCCCACTCACTAGCTATATTTTTGAAAGTAATTTTTACCATCTTGAGTAGCTCCTGAATAATCTCCACTACCCATTCCTTAAATTCCTGTCTTTACAACAGATAGATGAGAAAGTGCCCGTGTCTCATTTTTATTTCATTACCCTGTGTTTTTATTTTAGCTATTATTGGCGCATGATCTTAAATAGTTATTGGGTGCATATCAAGACAGTCAATTAAATGCACATGTTCCTGTAAAATGTAAATTCTGTGTAGCCTAGCCCATTTTTGTATCATGGGGAATAATATGTAAATTCACTCTGAACTCCTATTACTGAATTCAGATCTTCCACACCAAATATTTTCATAAATTTCTTCAAATATCTGCCCTCCTTTGTTATACTTTCCCTTCTGGGCCCCCCAGACACATCTTCACTGCTACAAATCAAATTCCAGTCCCCACCTATAAGTAATATTCCTTGCCGAAAACTGATTATTTCTCCCAGAATTTTTCTTAAACTCCATTATAACAGTTTTATGTGGAATATAAATACATGCCAGTGTTAATCCTCCTCCCTTGTCAGTAGCCCCTTAGCACTACAAATCTGCCATTATTATCTTTTTTATCCTCTTCTATCACTACAAAATGTCTATCCCTAGTAATTGCTTTCTGCAGACTCCAGGGCATTCATATTTCTTTTATTTTGACACTTGCCTTATTTTTGTAGACACTTTTTAAAATTGTCAAGATTCTCTGCTGTTTATAAAACCTAGGTTTTCTCCTGAACCTAGAGAAGTTGCCCCGTGCTCGATCTCTCAGAATCATTGTTTTACATTGTCTGCTAGACACTTCATTAGTGATAGCCTATCTTGCTCCACACAAGGCAATCTCTTATTATGTTTTTTTACATTATCTGATAGACAGTTCCTTAGTGATAGCCTATCTTGCTCCACACAAGGCAATCTCTTATCATGATCAGTTTCTTCAGTTTTTTCCTCCATTCTGTGACTACAGCAACATGGTTACTCGGGATTTTGAGATTCATGACCTACTCAGTTCCAATTATTCCTTTAGGCAGATTACATATGAGGAAATTCAGTGGTATCTGAAATTGGTATGGACCCACCACCAGTATCATCTTTCCTTCTATGTTCTCATTCTTCCATTTCTCAGGAAGGAGATGTCTTGGTGGATGATCCAAATACTACTAAATCCTGGCCTTCCAATTACTCCAGCTCCTTCTCAGTCTGTAGCAATGAATGCTTCTGACTTACTCTGGGGTCCTTAGCTGTGTTCAAGAGATTCTAAGTGTAAGGCATCTGGGACAGTCAGTTCAGGAACATGCACATCAATGTCAAAGAAATGATGGCCCTAGTAAATGTTTTGAAACACTTGCATCATTTGTGGACAGTAGGACTTCTTCAAAGTAATCACAGACAACACCACTGTGATGCAGTATATAAACAAACATAGGGAACCAGGTCCTACATTCTATGCAGACTAGTCATGTTAGCCTGGCAAGTTGCAGCTCAGCAAGATCTATCACTAGATGCTTAACTGAAAGGATATTCTAATTTCTCCTGTGGCTCAGTTGAAATATGCCACTTTAATGGACAATTTGATTACTTTTGAGAGGGACTTAATAGCAACTTAGAAAGGAAATTGAAGCATAATATGACTGACTTTCATTATGGCAATATATTTTCATGACCATATAAACATAATGCATCAGCTGATTCGACAGTAGAACGCTCTGGAAATTTAGCCCACGATAATGGTGGTACTACTGCCTGTTACAAGCAACACCTGAATCCTCTGTAATAGGGAAACAGTGTTTTTTTTTTTTTGGATCTTCCCAAACATTCCGCAAGGGACATGCCCCTAGTCAAGTTTACAGAGTTGGGGAAGAGGACAAGGAAGAACAACAGGTAGAAGGGTTAGGCTCTACTCTGCCATAAGGCAAGTAGTCACAAACTGTATGACAAGGAAGTAGAAAAAGCAATGAAATTGGTTGTTAGCATATCATCTCATCAACTTACATAATCAAAACCTTCACTGTTTAATAAAGGTTTAAAATGTATCCCAGATTCAGACTTTGATTTTGTGGATGTTGTAACTGATTTAAGACTATTCCCATGTAATATGAATTTGAAATGGTTTGTTTTCTACAACTACTTCCGAGGATACTTTTTAAAACCTAGCTGTTTCTGCCTCAAGAATCAGCTGTTGTTGGAAGTGTTTCAAGCAGCATATGACAGGCAACAGCCTTCTAAAGGAATGCTTTTTAATTTGACAAATGGTGAGGTTAATGCAGTAAATAATTTAAAGCAATATCAAGATACTGAAATGAAACCATCTGACAAGGGACGGGCCACTGTGGTTATGAATACATTTTGGTATGACCAACAAATGGGAATGTTATTATATGATGACAGTTCTTATAAGAAAATAATTAGGTATAACCTGAAAATATTATATCTAAACTTAAATCACTGTTTTTTAATGCTTATTTAAACAAAACATTATCCGATCAGTTGTTTGAATATTTCTTTATATTAATGAACATGTTTCATGGTCTTCCAAAAATGCACAGTGATGTGGTACATCTACCAAGAGAACAATTGTACAAGCAAAAGGATGGTTAACTGAACCAGTTTCTACATGTGTAGAAAATGTTTTGATCCATTATTCTCTGATGGTACAATTTTAAAAGAAAGCAAGGACTTTATAGAGAAGTTATATTATTGGTATGTGTATGTGATGGACAAAGAAAATTCGTGTTAGCACTGAACATTTCTTTTCACTGTCATGGTTTAGGCATTGAAATCATAAGACAATTTCTTGGCTTGCACAGTGATTTTTTTCAATAAGGTAAATTTACTTTAAATGTTAATAGAGCTATGCTCTAGAGAGAAGAGGAATGAAGATCAGCAGGACTAAGACAGAATATATGTGTGTGAATGAGTGGGAGGATAGAGGAATGGTGAGGATACAGGGAGTAAGGTGGTGTAGGTGGATGAGTTTAAATACTTGGGATCAGCAGTTCAGAGTAATGATGAGTGTGGAAGAGAGGTGAAGAAGAGAGTACAGGCAGGATGGAGTGGGTGGAGAAGAGTGTCAGGAGTGATTTGTGACAGCCAAATACCAGTAAGAGTGAAAGGGAAGGTCTACAAGAGGGTAGTGAGACCAGCTATGTTATATGGATTGAAGACAGTGCCATTGACAAAAGGCAGGAGTCAGAGCTGGATGTGGCAGAGTTAAAGATGTTAAGATTTGCACTTGGTGTGACGAGGGTGTACAGGATAAGGAATAAGTATATTAGAGGGTCAGCCCATGTTGGAAGGTTTGGAGACAAAGCCAGAGAGGCAACATTACATTGGTTTGGACGTGCTGAGGACTGATGCATAGTATATTGGGAAAAAGATGCGAATGATGAAGCTGCCAGATAACAGGAAAAGAGGAAGGCCTAAGATAAGTTTTATGGATGTGGTGAGAGAGGACATGCAGGTGGTTGGTGTGACAGAGCAAGATGCAGAGGACAAGAAGAAATTGAAACAGATGATCCGCTGTGGTGACTCCTAACGGGAGCATCCGAAAGAAGAAGAAGACGACTTTAAATGTTAATAGAGATAATATTAGAAAATGATATAATGTCATTTAATGAAGAATTGTTTTTGCAGAAAACAGGCATGACTGTGGCGACATCATGTACAAATCGCTACGTAAATCTGATTTTAGCAGAATAGGAATGAATATTTATTTCTTAAGTGGGCATTATGCACCTTATATTGGTTTCTACATTCATTTTTGTGGATTACATTTTTATGGCATGATACAGTAATTCTAACTTATTAAATGAATTTGTAATATATTGAAACAACTAATTTTTTTTGAAATTTCAAGTTATTTTTTTCAGATAGTAGTGTAAATAATTTAGATGTTATGTTTTAAAATGATGTGGAGAAATTGACAGGAGCTCACACATCCTGTAAAAATAATTCATATTTGAAAAGGAAAAGCAGGCATCACCACCACATGTATTGGAAAGTATTAAAGGAGTAGGTTTTTGAGTAGCACATTTAATCAGCCAGGACAATAAACTCTAATCTGATTTTGATAAATTGCAACAAGAAGTTTTACAACAAGGCTGTAGGACTGATGAATTGATGGGCATTATTAATAATGTAATAGGATTAAGGAATGGTGTAGTTAAATCATTCTCAACAAGAAGGTAGTTGCTTCCTTGTAAGTTGAATCAGTTAAGAATTCTTTTTTAACATATTCAAGAACATAAGATTAATATGTGATATTGTTAAAAAGAAATGGCACATATTTGTGGATAAAAAAGTACATAACATATCATGGGAATAAGCTACATTACACTATTAAGAACAGTATGAATTTAAAATAGTTTATCTTGTAGAACAAAATGGCAGCAAATTGGGAGAACTAGAACAGGCACTGTAAAATGTCAGTCATGTAATTTTTTGCAAATATATTGAAGCATCTATCCAGTTCCTTCACCAAGAAGAAGTACCCTTTTGATCTGTATGCCTATTTGAATTTCAAGAATTTGGTTTCTGTAGCATGTTGCACTCAATACCCTAGATGTTCTTCATGCTTCACTGTTGCAGTCATTACATTTTGGTAATCTGCTGGCAGTTTGCCCTCAGTCGGCCTGAATAGCAAAGTCTTGGGTCCTGCATCGGTTGCTGTCCCTTCTTCCATGACATCAGGTCATCAGGGGTATAAAACATGCAGCTGACGCCATTTTCATCAGTCTTTCTTGCCGTGCGGTGCCCGAAGCAGAAGCAGTTCGCAAGTGTCAGTAGGCCGATTCCTGAAATTTTCATTTTCGAGTTTCAGAACTGAAGTCTTCAACCTAAAGCTAAGTATCCCGTTGGGGAAACTTTTTCTTGCTCCTTACCGATGTCAGTAAAAGTTAATAATTGTATTACTTGTGGGAAGCAAATACCTCATAAGGATTTTCATTTGTACTGTATTACCTTGCCTAGGCCCTGACCAAAACGTGCCTTGCTGTCGGTTTTGTGCTAAATGTAATCAATGCACTAATAAGCGTCGGTATATTTTTGCATCTAAATATTTTGGCTCAAGATTCAACTATCCAGAAATGTCGTTGGTTAGCAATCCCACTACTGGAATTCACAAAAAACACAAAGAAAAGGAAAGAAACAGACCGTCGAGGTCTAAAACCGATGACAAAGCTTCTCCTAAGCCAGTCGCTGGTTCGCCGGTACTCAGTGAGGTGCTTTCGCAGCCCCTGATGCCTGCTACTTTTGATTTGCAGGCCTCTACCGAGACCCATTCAGAGTCTGGTATGCCGTGAGACACTTTAAGTATTGAACCCGTGGATGTCTCTACCTTAGATGGGTCAGGAGCCACTGAGCAGGCACCAGCTTCTGAGGGTGTTTTCAGGCCTAAAGATTTGTATATTAAACCGATGCCATCTTCAAAACATAGGCCAAAATAAACTTCTATGTCTAAAAAAACGACGCTTGGGCCATGTGCACAGTTCCCTATGCCTAAAAAGCAAATTATCAAAATGGCTGAGCATTTAATTACCTTGATCAGGGGTTCCCATCCCCCTCCTGCTAAGAGGCCTAGGCAAGGCACTGACTATGAATCTTCAGATCAGGTTTCTATTTCTTCTAATTCCTCTTCTGATCAGGAATTATCTATTCCACCTTATGAGGACTCTGATGCAGAAGAATCCATCCCTTCTGCTTCTCCTCCTGAGGATTTTTCTTTTGGAGAAACTTTGCATACCTTAAGGGAACACTTTATCTGGGAGAGTCAGGATTTCTCAGAATCTAAAAAGAGGCTTAGGGATTTCCTCCTTCTTCCTCAGCATAGGCCTTTGGCTATACCTCCTGTTCTAGACAATGTTGATGATGTTTTCTCAGAATCCAGCATGGCCCCTGATTCCCTGCCTCCAGCTCCTAGTAAGCCAGACAGATATTACAGGGTTCCTGACTCCCACAAATTCCTTTTTAAAAACCCTACTGCTGACCCTGAAACCATTTCTTAGGGTCCCAAGGGCATTAAGGCTTCTACTGCTAAAAATCCTACACCTTCTGATAGAGACTCCAGGGCATTGGATAGATGGGGTAAGAAGGTTTACACGTCTGCAACCTTGGCAATAAAGGCTTTAAACTGTCAATTTCATATGCTTAAATATCAGCAGCATGTCATGGGCTTACTGAAACAGAAAATGATGTTGATTTCTCACTGTGTTCAAAATAAAGAGTTACAGGATTTATTGCATTCAGCTGAACAAGCTGGAAAGCATACTTTGCAATGTGGTTTTGATTCCTTGGAGGCCTCTTGCAGGGCTGCTGTAACTGGATATGTGGTAAGAAGGCATGCTTGGCTCAAGGAGCAAAATCTGCCTGATCATGTTAAAGCAAAATTGTTGGATGCTCCTTTACAACAGGACAGTCTATTTGGTAATAAGGCAGAAGAAGTTTTGAAAAAGATGGAAGCTAAAGCTAAATCTATGTAAACTGTAAAAGATTTCTTACAAGTGCAGCCACCCTGGTTCAATAGGCATTGGCCTACTAAGAATTGGTCCTTTCCAGTACCCACCAGAGCTGCTCAGGTCAAACCCAGACACTCCAAAGGCTCCATGTTTAGTCACAAGGAACTTATAGAACAAAACAATGAGGTGCCTCCACCTCCAAATCTGGAAGTAGCAAGGCACCTCCCTACGGTAAACAGTCTCAATGACTTTCCTCTACCATCACCAAGCACTTATCTTTTGGCAGCCCCTTTGGGGGGAAAACTGGCACTTCATGCACAAAATTGTCATCTAATTACCCAGGACAAGTGGGTTTTAAATATAGTATCCCAGGGATACAGATTTCATTTCCACACGTTGCCAATCCCAAACGGATGGCCAGATCTGCCTCCAAATCAGTGGGCAGAGGCCCAGAAACAAGTTATGTCCCTCATGAATATGGGGGCTATTCAACCTGTACCAGAAAAGGAAAAGGGACAAGTTTTTTATTCAGGACTTTTCCTGGTACCCAGAAAAGACAAATCATGGTGTCCAATTCTGGACTTATCCATTCTAAATACATTCCTGGACATTCCAAAATTCAAGATGCTGACTCTACAACAGTTACTGCCTATGCTATGGAAGGAAGCCTGGTTGGTAACTCTAGACTTAAAAGAGGCTTACCTGCATATCCCAATCAGGGAATCTTGCAGAAGATACCTCCGCTTCAAAGCAGGCTATTTGCATTACCAGTTCTCTGCACTACCCTTTGGCTTATCTACTGCACCCAGGGTCTTCACAAAGTGCCTGGCACCAGTAATTGCATTTTGCAGACAAAGAAACATTCAAATTTATCCTTATCTGGACGATTGTCTAATTCAGGCAGAAAACGAGGACACTCTTCTACAGCATCTGGCATTTGTAAAAAGGCTTCTAACTTGTCTATGGTACACCATAAATGAAAAGAAATCACAACTGGTACCCTCTCAAATAATTACATTCCTGGGTGCAAGCTTGAATACAACTGCCCAGATGACTTACCTCATGCCAGAAAATCAAATTCAATTGATGAATTACTTCAAACAAGTGGCCACAAAAACCCGGCTGTCTGCAAGACAAATTCTGCAGGCCTTGGGGTTCATGGCTTCCTGCATTCTACTAATTCCATATGCAAGACTGCATATGAGGAAACTTCAATGTTACCTAAAAAGCTTATGGAGTCAACATTGTCACAGCCTGTAAACAATGATTCCTATCATTCCTTGCCTGCAGCAGGAGTTCCTATGGTGGGCAGAGGCCTGTCACCAAAACAAGGGACTGTCATTCATTCCACCCCCTGCCACCCAAACCCTGACTACAGATGCATCAGATTATGCTTGGGGGGGCCCATCTGGCAGGGCGATGCATTCAGGGTAAATGGAGCCCAAATCAAATGCTCCTACATATCAACCAGAAAGAAATGCTAGCTGTACAGAATGCTGTGACAGCCTTCAAGGACTTTCTTCATCCAGGGCAACTACTGATAAAGATGGACAACACCACAGTTATGTGCTACTTAAACAAGCAGGGGGGGTACCCATTCCTACCCCCTTTGCAGACTAGCCATGGCTTTGTGGAACACAGCCTTGACTTGCCAAATACATCTACAAGCTCAATTCCTGCCAGGAAAGCAAAATACTCTGGCAGACAAACTAAGCAGAAATCTTATGGACCCACATGAATGAAACTGGATCCACAAATCTTCAGTATGTTGACACGAAAATATGGAAGCCCAGACATAGATCTTTTTGCCTCTCCCCAAAATTATCAGTTGGACAAATTCTGCACAAGAATCCATCACAAAAAAGCTTGGAAAGTGGATGTTCTATCCTTCAGCTGGAAAAACCTATCAGCCTATGCCTTCCCCCCCCCCTGCCTCTGCTCTCTAAGGTTTTACTAAAAGTCAGACAAGAAAAACTGAAAATGATTCTGTTTTCTCCAGACTGGCCTTGCCAACACCGGTACCTGCTCCTACGCAATATGTCACACCTTCTTCTGTGGTACCTGCCTCAGACACCTTATCTACTGTCTCAGCAGAACTATCAATTCCTACACACCCAGCTCCAAACTCTGAATCTTGCAGCATGGCTAATCAACTAATTTCACCAGTTACATCTCTCAGTAAACATGTGATGGATGTCATTTTAGAGACTAGAAGGCCTAGTACTAGAAAATCATATGCTGATAAATGGAAAAGATTCTGTGCCTGGAACCAAGCACAAGGAATAAGCACAACAATGCCCAGTATTCCTCAGGTTCTGCACTATTTAACTGAGATGCTTCACAAGGGCCTATCTTTTTCTTCTATAAAAATCCATGCCTCTGCCAATTCAGTTCATTACAACACAGAGCCTCCTCTCTTTTCTCATCCCCTGCTAAAGCAGTACCTCAGAGGGGCAAAAAATTTGAGACCTCCCAGGAGAGCACCATCTCCTGCATGGAACCTCAATTTTGTGCTGGAAAAACTCACCCTACCTCCTTTTGAACCAGCTGCTACTGCAGACATAAAATTTCTTTCTTGGAAGACAGTTTATCTTTTAGCAGTCACTTCAGCTAGAAGGATTTCAGAACTACAGGCTCTCATGGCAGTGGAACCTTTCATTATCTTTTACCTGGACAAGGGTGGCTCTCAGAACCAATCCATCCTTTATGCCTAAAAAGGTATCTAGTGTGGCTCTTAATCAGACCATTCATCTGCCAACTTTTTTCCCAAATCTGCAGAACACAGGGGAGCAGATTCTGCATTCATTGGATGTACACAGACAACTAAGATTCTACTTTTAAACAGGACAAAATATCTAAGAAGATCTGAGCAATTACTGGTGGCATTTGCTGCAGGGGCAGTGGGAAAGACTATCTCAAATCAGACTATTTCAAAATGGATAAGCCATTGTATTCGTTTCTGCTACATGCACCATGGTAAACCTGTCCCCAAGGGGATCAGATCCCATTCCACCTGGGCTGCATCTACTTCTGCAGCCTTTCTTAGAGGGGTTCCTACCAGAGACATTCTAGAAGCTGCTACTTGGAGCTCAGTTCATACATTCACCAAACATTACCATTTACCTCTCTTCTCTAAATCCAGAGCAGGCTTTGCCACTGCTGTCCTGCATGGCCTTATAACTGCTCCTAATGTTGTATAATTCCATCCTCCCAACCATAGCTTTGGGCTTCTACCTAAATGTAATGACTGCAACAGTAAAACACGAAGAACATAGTACAGTTGTGTACACTTACCATCAATGTAGATTTTCGAGTGTATTCACTGTTTCAGTCCTGGTTACCCACCCGCCAGCCTCCTATTTCTCTCTTATTATACCTCTTCTTTCTTTTACTATGCTCAAAAGCCTTTTTGGTGTATTTGCTTTTATTTGGAGGTATATATTTTTTGTGTTCTAAATTACATATATATATATATATATATATATATATATATATATATATATATATATATATATAGCTCCCCATTTGGGGGCACCTGACATCTGGGCAAGAAAAACTGATAAAAATGACATCGGCTGCATGTTTTATACCCCTGATGACCTGACGTCATGGAAGAAGGGATAGCAACCGACGCCGGACCCAAGACTTTGTTATTCAGGCCGACTGAGGGCAACCTGCCAGCAGATTACCCAAATGTAATGACTGCAACAGTGAATACACTCGAACATCTACATTTATGGTAACTGTACACAACTGTACTTTTTATATTGGCAAAACAAAGGAAACTTTAAAACAACAGATGAATGAGCATGTGCATGATATCAGGAAGCTAAACATCAAAAATGCATTACCCAAGCATGTTTTAGACAGTGATGTTACTTGTTATTTTAAATTGATGGTGACACATCCGATGGAAAAGTATATGGGGATGGGGGAATTCTAGGACTAACACTGAAGAAACTGACTATAAATGGATTACTGGATTAAATGCACTTGGCAGATATGATTTGAATGATACCATTAGCTTAAAGGCCATCCTTAAATGGAGGGCTCTTAGACATTAATTTGTTTTGTTTAGTGAGAGTGCCTTCAATCATCAGTTAATGAATGTATATATAAAAGTTTGTTTACAGGATGAGTTTTAACTTGATAAAGTGCCTTGTGCATGAAAGCACGTGTTATGTTTTCTAAATAAAGAGCTGCTTGACTTTGGTTTCTAGACTATCCCTGTGTATTTTTTTTAACTGTAATTTAATATTTTCCATGGATTTTCCACTGGAGAGACTTTTTCTGCTCAAGTGATATCTTTTCCTCTGTAATTTCTTATAAAAATGTGCCATAGCATTACTCCGAAGAAGAAGATAATCTTTTAAATTTCAAGGTTTCGGTGACCAACTCTAGGTGTCTCAACCCTCAGCAAATAAAATGTTACTCCTTCCTCTTCTTCTCAATTTTTTGCAAAGATTAGATGACATAATATTTTTAATGCTGAGCAGCAAATGAAGTTTTGTGCTCTCTATTTTCACTCTTATCAACAGGTTCTTCAGCTCTTCCTCACTTTCACCTAATAAAGTGCATCATCTGCATTTCTTGTCAATATTTCTCCTGGCAATTTTAATTCAAGAATTTGACTTCACTAACCCAATATTTTGCACAATACGGTTGATGATTAAATTAAATAGAAATTTCTTGTTAATATTTCTCCTGGCAATTTTGTTCCAGTATGTGACTTGCCTAACCTGACTTTTCACCTGATGTAGTTAATGTATAAATTAAACAGGTAGGTGACAATATGCTGCCCTGCTGTACTCCTTTCTCAGTCTTGAACCTACCAGTTACTACATATTTGATGCTAGATGTTTCTTGGCCTTTATATGGATTCCTTAGAAGGTAAATAATGGGATAGAATGTTTGCATTTTTCTAAGAAATTGTCACAAATTATGATCTACACAGTCAAATGCTTCAGAGTACTGAATAAAGCAGAAGTAAATATTTTCTAATACTATCTTGTTTTTCTCTATTATCCAGCAGGTGTTGGCAGTTTGACAAATCCATTATTGTATTTTATCAACACTCCACCAGCATTTTCATAAAATGTATTACCAGTTTGTCAACATCATCAAAATAACACCAGTCTCTACAAGCATAATCAGGTTCCAAGAACTCATTTAAGTATTTCTGGTTATCAGACTACTCCTCACTATATTCTTATTTACTGCACTGGTACTCATTTCCATATTCAAAGTTCAGTAAAAATAAAATAATAATAAAGCACATATACATTTGTACTGTAAACACCATGCCATTCAAAAAACTACTTTTTTGTGATACTTGCATTTTCCTTGTAAGCAGTTTGACAAAGAAAAACAGAAAATTGTGTTGTGGTTTAACAAACATGAATGGAATGATATGGTGCTGTTAAGTATGAAAGTTGTTTAACTTGCAAATCCCTATAAAACTAGTAATGTATCTTGCATGTTAATGTTAACCTGTTTTGCTGACGATCAGAAATAAAAAGCCAGTTTTCTACAGTTCTTAAACATCCAAGTTGACAAACTTTAAAACAAAGCATGAGAGCAGGTGCCATGATCTGCCTACAGCAGTGTAGTCTTTTAAAATGCACCTAATTTACCACAAGGCTAATGTCAGTCGATAATATCCTTAACATCAGAAGATAACATTTTAACCAAACTTGTAATTTTTATTCTGTGCAAAGTGACAATTCAGTAAAATGCTGTTAACAGTAGTCTTCATGAATGCACTAAAGACAGTATGGACTAGACTCACTGCATTATGAAATACAGTCATTCATAAAACAGCAGAACAATATATCAGTCAAAGTGGCAATGGCTATAATACATATTTAGAGTATACACAGAATCTAGCAACTCTACTTACTTATCATCACAATAGAGTGAGTACTGTAAATACAATAAAAGTATTCTTCATTCAGTTGTCTACAAGCTGAGTGATAATTTTATAAATGTACCATCTATTGTTCTACAAAATGGGTAAAAATATTCACTTTCCCATGTTTTTCAGTTGTTATTTTTAACATAAATACAGTGTACCTTCACAAAGTTAAAGGAAAAAATATAATAAATTCTCATTCTCCAAAATGAAAACCCATCACATAAACAGAATATGTGGAGAATGGCATTATATGTCTAAAATGTCTTGCACTTTAGGGCTAAGGAATGTGTTGCATGACTTTTAACTTTGCTATGTAACACAAAACTTGCTTGTTAATTTGTGATCAAGAAACCCTTATCTGTTGTATGCTGACCAAGGTGTTAATTTCTGTTACTGAATGATATGCTTCCCTTTTGATGTGATTTTTTAATGTATATTTGATGTGCCCAGTCACTGACCTTATGTCTACTCCCCATCACTCAGACTGCATTTTCCTTCCTACTATACATCAGACACGGATGATGGACCACTAGATCTGTTGTACTACAGACTGGACTGGATGCTGCTAGAGCACTATACTTTGTTTTTAGTGTGTGCTTTTGGTTTTATCCATAGCCTGCATGTGTTGGAGTCATCTTTTGTCAAGGCAGATTGGCCTTGGATTTGATTCTCTTAAGTAGGGGTACTATGGATGTAGCCCTCCTTTATGTAGGTGTGGAGTTGAGCTCCCACAGGAAAATGTCATCCTTTTTGATCTCAGTCATTTTGTATTTTTTTTCAGCAATATTTACTTTCAGCTGTGTTATACGGGGCTAATCAGTGTGGACCCTCTGAATGTAGTATATATTCCTTGAAAGCTGATGTGTACTATGGAGACAATTTCAAGAGCTGCGGATCAAAAACTTTAACTAATATAAAATAGCCAAAAAGGTTCAAGTTTGTGTGGACTTGACTACAGCAGTGTAGTCTATTAAAATGCACCTAATTTACCACAAGGCTAAAAAAGAGAGCACATGGAAAAAGGGTAATGTAAACAGCACTGTATTTCAAGTGCTCAGATGTCCTGCACTACATAGGTTCATAGTTGATTATTAGGCCAATGGCACAAGAGCCTTTACAAGCCTAGCTAATAATACCCAGGATATGACAATATTATAACTTAATTCTGCAGATGCAGAATGGGGTAGCATCTGGGAAGTGTCTCTTTGGGCTCTGGAGCCCTGAGTCATTTTACAGACTGTTTCTGTCCATAATGGACATGGGCACTACCCCCCCCCCCCGGAGTCAATTTATGGTTCCCCATCCAGTTATCCAAATTATTTTTAAAGAGAGTGAGGGATGGGCTTTGTTTTTATGAAGATGGGAAATTTATTTCATAGACTAGATAACCTTTGGAATAAAAATCTGTCTGTCCAGCATGTTCTGTTGGAGTCACAAATAAGGTTCCAGTTCCATGGAATGCATAACCCTCGAATAGTTTTACTTGCGAATATGTAACATTTTCATCAGAACTGGATCAGAATGCCTTCTTGGTCAGGAATAAGTCACCTCTCAATAAACAATATAAGAAGGAGAAAAGGGATAGGGCCTTTAGTCGGCCCACATAAGACACGTGTCTTATGCTTTGTATTTTTTTTTTTAATGAGAGACCTCTGGGGCCCCTCCCTTGGTGTGAGTGTCTGGTTACTTACATACAGAAGGGAGAATTGTACTTGATTTTGGGCCTGATGAAGGCTAAGTACAATGGTACTATGACTTCCTTTGTTATTGATGCCATGCCTTTATAAGTTGAACTACACAGAAGGCTTTCCTCACTACCTTAGCTAAATGTTGGTCAAAGCTTAAGTTACTATCTGTCTGTGTTCCTAGGTCCCTCACCACTTGGTCTACTTTTTAGGGGTATGCTATCAACATTACAATTTACAGGGATTTCTGATTTACTGAAGGGTATGATTATGCATTTTTTAGAATTTAGTGTCAGACCATGGTTTTGGCACTAGTCATTTGTCATTTTTAGGCCTGTTTGTAGGATGTCAACATGATTTGGGGATTTGATGATTGCTCCCAGCTTACAGTTGTCAGCAAATCTGGTGAGCCAGAGGCCCCTGTCATTGGGCTTCACTTCATAAAAGTATATACCAAACAGGAGGGGTCCTGACACTGAGCCCTGTGGGACACTTTGAGTAACACGTTTCTTATTGGAAATGGTTTTGCAACCCGGACAACATGTGTACTGTCAGTAAGACAGTTTGCTATCCACCCGATGATGAAGGGGTTTATGCCTAATGCAGTAAGATTATCTATGATCCCCAAGTGGGGAACTGTGTCAAAATCTTTGCCAGGTATAGATAAGTGGTGTGTATTTTTTACCCTCATCCATGTCCATGATGACGTTCTCGAAGAAGTCCACCAGATTCAGTAGGCAAGACCTCCCTTTGGATGTGGTAGGACTTGATAGGGGAGAAGTTTGAAATGAACTTGTCAGCCAGCAGGTTTGCTATAGTTTCAGGCTGGGTGTAAGTCTTGCCATTCATGATTAACTCAGCACATTGCAGAGCATTTCCCCTGAAGTTGTGAACATAAAAAAAAAAGGCTTATTGTTATCTTTCATCTGGGAGGCTATCTTTCCCTCCTAGTTTGCTTTGCAGATTTGAGAAACTGTCTAATTTGTTTGTTTAGACTAGTAAGTGTTCTTTTCCACTGTTTTGTCTGTTCCTTCTTGGCTTTAGAGAGGATTTTTTCCCTTTTTTTGAATAATGTATTTATGTTAAGGGGCCACCAGGGTGGTTTATTTTTGCCGGTAATCATATGATTGACAAGGACAAGTACCGCCTCCTCTATGCTACTATGAATGTGGTGTTGCAGTGCTTTTGTGTACAGTACAGGGTAGACCTCAGTGTCATCTGGTTTCAGAGGAGCTTGGAAGTTTAATAAGCTGTCAGCTAGTTTGAGGTAATTGGCCTTAGCAAAGTTCTTGACAGAATTGGAATTTCATGGGGTTTTAGGTTAGTTTTAATACTAAAGGAGATAATTTTGTGATCAGATCTTACTAGGAAGGTGTTAATGCATTGGAGGAAGCAGCATCTCCCATGTTCATGAATACCAGGTTTAGGATATTTGTACCTCTAGTTGGGGTGCTAACTAGTTGCTTCAGGGTGTTTCCGTTGGTGAAGTTAAAAACCTCTGAGCAAGTGAATTATGGGTCATATATGTCTCCCAGTTTATGGAGGAGTAGTTGAAGTCACCCATAAATAAGGTGTTAGGCTGACTGTTAAAAGATTCCAGTAGGTTTAGGTAGGAGGCAAGGTTTTCCAGATGCACTTTAGGAGATCTGTAGCTAGCAAGGATATGGTACAGGGTTGCACCTATGGTTAATTGGGCATAGAGCAGCTCAGGCGAGTCATGTTGTTGGACCAGTCTAGTGATTTACTTGGCTTTTATGAGCACTGAGACACCTCCTCCCTTTGTTTTATCCTGAACTGAGGGAGATCAAAATGTATGAAAGGCACTGTAGCCTTTTATAGCTGGGGTGCTGTCTATAGTTCTGAACCATATTTGCATGATTGCACATATGTCTGCATTTTCCAGGGTGAAGTGTGCTTCCAGGGAGTGCAACAGACCTCTCAACCGTCCAGAATAACTCAGTTTTTACTGAGTTTTGGGGTCCTAATAATGGGATGCCACAATTCCCGAGTGGCACTCCATTATTTTCAATTTTTTGGATCTATTTTTTAAATTTTCACGCTTTCAGAGGTGATGTCATCACGTGCACGATGATGTCACCTCCGTCAGCATGCCACACGTCTGAATAGGACTGCCGTTTACTAAGCTACCACGCGCCTATTGCAGTTACGTCTGCCATTCGGGCAGAACACAGGATTTACTTTTACTTCTGCCGTTCGGGCAGAGCACAGGATTTACTTTTTTTGTTCGGGCAGAACATAGGACAGGATTATTTTACTTTTGCCATGCAGAACCGGTACTATCATCGGACTTATTTTCCGGAAGTCAGCTGCAGAGGTAGGATGTGTGTGTGTGTGTGTGTGTGTGTGTGTGTGATGCTGAGTGAGCTTGTGACTTGTGGAAATGGGAGCCTGTGAGATGGGTATTTGTGTGATCAAGTCAGAAGTGCCACTTATGCAGAGCAAAGTACAAGCTCATGAAAAAAATATGTCTGTGTTTTGTTGGGCCTGCTAGCATGGATGTCGAGTACTGTCAGTGGAATTTGATTGCCTTCATATGCATATGTTGGTAAGGAGTAAATCAACATATGTGTTTAGTTGATGTGATTTTTTTTTCTGACCAGGTTGTCCTTGACTTACAGATATTAACTAGAGATGGGCTTTAATTTTTTTGTGCTGGTGATTGATAAACAAGGCATATACTAGAAAAATGAAAGGATAGAGATACATTAAACACATAATGTATCTGTTCATGAAAAAGTAGGGATGGGATATGAAGACAGGGTACTTGCAGTGGGTGCCAGGAAAAGAAACGTTTTACTGAATACACAGAATGTACCAGTGGTAAAAAAATCAAAAGTGCACAGACTTAGCAGAGAGATCACATTCTGTGACGTTGTCAAGTGTAGGGACAAGATGGGAATTGCTTCACTTTCTTTATGCTTTACACAGCTTCAGTGTGCCTGCAAAGTTATCAAAACATAGTCCTTAAGGAAGGCTACGTCAAGCTTGAAAACTATAACATGCGTCTCCAATCATAACCATACTGCTATGAGTTTGAGACATGGGTGTCAAGGAATTCACAACAAGAGTTGTAAGGATATCTTAACAGCTTGCACCCATGACATGACATCTCTACAGATTAAGTGCATAATTGGCAAGTATTAGGTGCCTTTAGTCAAAATGTCAATGGCTGCCTGCCATTAGAAAACACTGTTGGTGAAGTTTCTGTACACATGTTGACAGTGATCTGTGTTCTGGGCGATTTCTGTCTCCTTTGTGTTTGTGCAAGTGCAGATTTGGAAAAAAAAAAAAAAAAAATATATATATATATATATATATATATATATATATATATATATATTGTGTGTAGAAGTAGAAAAAATAAAAATGTTCAAACAAATTTAAAATGCAATTGTGTGTGGAAGTAGACTGTTATCATGGAGATGTTCTGAATAGGGCAGTTTTGTCATTATTGGTGCATGCATTTTGCTTCATTGCCTACTGGAAAAATGTTCAAACAATAAATTTAAAATGCAGTTGTGTGTGGAAGTAGACTGTTATCATGGAAATGATCTGAATAGGGCAGTTTTGTCATTGGTTCATGCATTTTTGTTTCATTGCCTACTGGAAAAAATGTTTAAAGAATAAATCTAAATGTATTATGCAAGGAATATAATTTAATAAAGTCATGAAGATGTATCAAAGAATGCATGTATGTTTCTTGCTTTGTGTGCAAGGGGCCACTGATTTGAAAACAGCCCAAAGGTAATCTTTATCCACCAATGGCCAGATGCATTTTCTTTGGATGTGATGTGGGTTTCAGTGCTGTTTCAATGAATGTGAGTTTCAAGGGCAGATAAGTTTTAATGCCAAGTCTATTTTCATTGTTAGACAGTATTGCTTTTTAGCAGATATCTATTAGTGTTTAAGCATTGTGCTATAAAATGTAAAAAACTAAAATCCAAATAATCATTGCAGAAGTAAAGCAATATGCACACATTAGTGTTTATGGTAAATGGGGTGCAATAACCAGGTCATGGGACATTGGAATGGCTGCAGGGAGACTCTGGTGCTATATTTTGGTTCAGTTCTTCAGTTTGCAGTCCAAAGTTGGTATCCTACAATTCAGGGGTTGTTTAATTATGTATGCACATTTTACGTTAATCAGCATACAGATTTGTACCTATTTTTCATGGGCCTTGTCCAGATTTTTGATGCTTCCAGGTTAAGAGGTATGGAGTGCAGTTATTTATCTAAACTTCTAGCATTGAGCAACAGCACTTTTATGTGGTTGAGAGTGATTTTTGTTATGTTGGAGGGTTTAACAGCTTGGCAAGGCCTAAAAAAGGCACTATGAGGATAGACAAAGTGTTTGCAAGTATCCAGAAGTCAAGTGGTGACAAGTGGAAACCATCTGTGGCAAAACATCATGGCTTGTTTAACATGTCTTTCCAGGCTGACAGATATTGGATTCCCTTGTTGTGACACCAGAAACTAAGCCAGTTGTTGAAGTAAATAATTTTTTGCTGGTACTGTGGCATCATCATTGGTGAAGGTAAGATGTTACTCCAGGCTAGAGTCATACCCTTCTGGGACACATATTCAGAGAGCTCCATCATGTCTCTCTTTATATAGTCCAGTGAGGTATATCTTAGATCATTTACACCCACATGGACTGACCATTTCATAGTGGTGCTTGTGGTTTAAAGACCTAAGTGCATGCGTGGTTTGGTGGATCCTGGCTCCAGACAGACAGCTCACTGTCACCTTCTGCTTGTTTAGCCTGGTAAGGGGGACATCAGTATGTCTTATAATGGAATCCCCAATAACTAGAATGTTTGGTTGTGTGATGTGTTGCCTTATGGGCTTGGAAGTGAGGCTACTATGATTTTCAGAGTTATGTGCTGTGTGAGATGCTGTCTTTGTTAAGTGTGCTCCGGGCCACTGAGACATGCTTTTAGGAGGTCTTGGAGGTTTGGGTAGATTGCATGCGAGTACCTCCCCATAATGTGGGCTTATGTATTTTTTTCCTTTGTGTTGGCAATGAGTGTTTTGGATGTAATACTGACAACCTGGTTTGTATTTTTCATGTGTGCAAGTGATAGCTTTGTCTCCAGTGGCATTATGTATCTACATCTCTCACATATTGTGTTTGTTCTAAAATTAAGTGGTTGTCAGTGAACATGAAGCAGTTCTTACACTGCCTCAGGAAGCCCATATCCACCAGGCCAGAAGCAGAGGTGACAGGGAAGTGCCTATCCATTATACCATATCCTTAGTAGATAGGAAGGAATAGGGGAGAGCCACTTAAAGATCTAAGTGAGAGTGTTTAGTATAGATGACCTGCTTGGTGCTACCCTCTGCTCAAACTAGCAGCTCTTTGAGCAGCTATGAATAGTGGGTGACAATGGAGAGTGTTCCCTATATAGGATTTTAAAGCAGAGAGGTTTGCATATATATATATATATATATATATATATATATATATATATATATATACATACAAGGCACAGGTAGCCAAGTTTAAGGCATCATGCAAACATGAGACTTTTATACCAGCATGATGAAAGACTTTTACACAGTTAAGCCCAGCGGCCAATCAGATAAACACACAATAAGCCTTCCACCAGCAGTTCCCAACTAAGATCGGTTGAATCAGCCCTCTGCTCCAACCAGAGTGCAGGATAAAAACCTGTTAATAAAAAACTAACTGGTTTTCATCTCAAGTGCAATAACAAATGCTTTACAAGAAAAGACAGAACTCCTGCAATATCTGAAATCCTTGGAAATAAGTTCAAAAACCCTGAAAAATGTTCCCAAATACAGAAAAATATGTGCTAACATAGGAAAACTTCTACAAACTCAGAAAAACTTTGCAAAACGTAGACATATTTTGTCAAACTCGAGAAAACTTTTGACAAACTGAAAATACGTTTTGCAGTATCAGAGGACGATAGAAAATATCAGGATGCTATTAAAACAACATAAGAGCAGTACAGTAACAAACAGTTTGCAATTCTTTACCAAGTACCGGCTGAAAACCAGTGATAAATTCAAACAAATCAATAAATGCAGGACAGAAGTGTTAAACAGTACCGAGGTAGAGCAAGTGCAAAAAATACTTACATCAGCTTTGTAGGTCACTGATGGCTTTCGATGAAATCCAAGGGTCTTGTAGTCACAGGCATCCAAACCAGGCATAGAGAACTTCTGAATAAATGAGCACAGTCTCACACAAATGTAAGGCTTTTATACCAACTGGATGAAAGACTTTTACTTAGTTAAACCCTCAGGCCAGTTAGATAAACACACAAAGCCTACCACTAGCAGTTCCCAACTCAGATGGGTTGACTCAGCCCTCTGTTCTCACTAGAGTGCAGAATAAAACCCTCTTAATGTAAAACAATCTGGTTTTGAGCTCAAACACTAACAAATGATTTACAACAAAAGGCAGAACTCTTGCAGTATCAGGAATCCCTGGAAATAGGTTCACAAACTTTGAGAAGTGTTCCCAAATACAGAAAAATGTGCACAAAAGTAGGAAAACTTCTACAAACACAGAAAAACTTTTCAAAACTTAGACATATTTTAGCAAACTTGGGAGAACTTTGAAAAACAGGGAGGAGATGACTCAGTAGACAACATTATCTACAAGGACAGCAAGATAGCAATATCAAATGTTTTTGATGCAATATGCTGAAATAATCCATAAAGGGCACAATACAGTTGAAAGGAATAGTGAGGTTATACACCTGCCATGACTTCTCCAAACTATCACATATGGTGTCAGCTTTTCTGACATGCTTCAGTTGAGCCATTGTAGTCACATCCTGTACTCCTAAGATGTTATCAGAAGGTAGGCTCTGACCTGTTTACATGCAATATCCATGCAAACACAATACCCATGTTACCTAATAGTGATGGATTACTACTCCCTGTAGTTCTGAAAGTGTGCAGAATTAGTTCATTGATACCAGAAAATATAATTATCTCCTGAAGTCTATCATTGGGATTCATAAAAAGGATAGTGAGTTAAACAAATTAACATGGGTAACAGCCGTTAGATGCACTCAAATGTGCAATGATTGAAACAGTGTGTTATGCAGTGAATGCTAATGAAGACATAATGGCATGTAAATGATGGAATATGCAAATAAAGGAACCCAAAATGACTAACCAATTCAGAAACATGTAAAACAATGGACTGTGTGGCAGCACCTGCTATTTTGAATAGTAAGATTTATGATGTACATGACAGAAGCCATGCTAGGAATAGCAGAAACATTAGCATAACAGCTGGGAGCTGCAAACATGCAATGCTAAACATCATAACTACCTACTCCAGTGGAGGAGGTACACACATCACCTGAAATAGTATGGTCTGAAAGACCAATAAATTATTTACCATTTATAAGTGGACAGGGATAATTTAAGGGACTTAAACTGTGTTAACAGTAAGCAGAATCAAGGGGAATGTATGGTATGCCTATTCCTGTGGACACAAAGGTATGTGTAGCATTAAAACTCATATCTACGGAACTTTTCAGTGACCTCTGAGGGTTATGGTAGGGGTATTGTAGGTATAAGATTCATGAATCCTGAAACACTTCCTAAGCATTATACTACAATGTGAGGGGAAGTATATATGGTTCTCTAGGTCATCAGAGGAAAGAACCAAAAACAATGCAAGCCTTTTATCACATAGCCTGTTTCTTTGAGTTCCTGGAGCCATAGATTGCACCTGTGCTGTTACTAAGGCCCCATCAGGTCCAGAGGACCTCTGATATGTCAACAGGCAGGGTTTAAACTTCATATACTTCCAGGTGGTCTGTAATACCCAGAGTATTATTTACATTGGGGGCACATTGATGCAGTGGTTAATGTTGTCACTTCACAGGAAGAGGTTATTTGGGTCGATTCTTAGCTGGGGTGCCTTCTGTATGGAGTTTGCATGTCCTTCCTGCATTTGCGTGAGTTTCATCCAGGTACTCCAATTTCCTCCCACATTCCAAAGGCATGCATCTGGAGCATTTCTTCCCCAGCCTCCACTGAAAATAGGCTCTGTCCTAGTCAGACTTTCCTGGTCAACAAATGTTAAATAAAATAAATAAATATTTACATTATGTCTATGCACCATCTGGGCAGATCACACAATTCACATAATTGGCACATATCTGACCCATACCAGGTTCATGTGAGGAGATTTTCCCCAGGGCCATTTGATTTGTAGGTGAATACACATGCTAAATAGTCAGGACTGTGTACACAGGTAACATGCATGCAGGAAGCAGATCATATATAATACATTGTTTGTTGTTATGTTGCAGGAAATGCTGGATATGCCCTTGGGTTCTCATTTATGACCAATATATACACAGCTTTCAGATCATGCAAGACGTGGCACCATTAAAACATAATGGATCTGTTATTCAGACTACTGAAGGAGCATTTCTGATGTTTAGAAACCTTAGGAGGGGCACTTCAGTATAGTCTAGATATATGGCGTTAGATATTTATTGTGTGTACCATGATGCATAACATGGTATTGTGCAAACAAATGCAATGACAGGTTAACATTATGGCAGGGCCCACTTTTCATGTCATAGCAGTAGCAGAAGAGCAGTGAGGATTTCAGCAGAGAAAGATAACAGCAGAACCCAGCTGAGGCAGAAATGGACTCAATACATCACAGTACTAGTAAAGAAGTAAAATCTGGTCCACAGCTATGTGCCAGTGCACTCTTCACAAAATAAAATGAAGCATGCAATAGCACATCCAGGTTATGCAGTGCAGTGAATGAAATGGGCACTCTGTGCATCAGATATCATCATACAATTGCAGGTTAGGATGTGGGCAAGACACTTTATCATCACTTGTCCAGGTTGGAGGGACACAGTAACAGATAACTGTGACACTATAATATAGGTAGGGTCATAGAATGTGAACACAGTCACTGCACACTTTGGAAGGTCTTGGGGACTCAGTGATCTCATCTTGCAGTGGCAGAGTCATGCTGCCATGATCTGACCATTTTCAGTGTCCACTGTGTCAGCTTGTAATGTCAGGGCTTGATCTTGCCCAGTGCAAGGAAGAAGTAAAATTGTAGGACCACATTCATGCACCCTGCTGAAGTGTCTCATATGCTGAGTCTTGGGAGTAGCACCACCCATGATATGGACAAAATACACTGTCAGAAGTGGCAAGCTGTGCATCCACTGGTGACATTAATGCCATCTCACCAGCAGTCTGTGTAGTCTGACATGGAATGACCTGTGCCCAGCCACCTTGCGTCAAGAGCCTCCCATGCCCACGGACAGCATGGCTAGTGGATTCAGACTAGACATTGTATCTCATGGGAGAACATCTGCCACTAGTGACCTAAGCAACAGTGTGTGCGTCCTGTCCCTGTACTATAGGGCCCTGTGGTAGCTGTCACACATCTCACAAACCAAGAGCACACTCACCTTTTCCATACTTTTGTGGGTAGTAGCTATATGTGCCTGGATCACTAAACTACATGTCCACAGTTTGTTGCCATATTAGGGATGGTTATCTAGCCATTGTGGTATCACTCTCTTCCCCTTTGGTGATTATGTGCACTTCAGAAGTGGTATGCATATTAGATACTGTGTGAACTGAGGACACTGGTGGAGCTCAAATGGGACTCTCAGGTACAAGATGTCTGTTGTGCACTGGTGAGAGCATGTGTTCAGCCTGCACTTCTAACAGGGCTTGTTTGTGGCAGATGTGGGAAACTCCCTCCAGTAGTGTTGCAGGCAGTGAAACTATGTCATAACACCATGCCATGTGCATTTTGCCATAATCATTAATGACAGGTGCCCTTCTGTCAGTACTATATTGTCCTATTATGCTGAATCCTCCACCAGTGGAATCTCTGAAAGCATGAGCATATGACACCATTAACAGCCTATACATGCATTTGCCTCCATGATCCCATGGGACATGTACACTGCTACATATGGGAATCTACTATAGAATAAGTTAAAGACATACCTTGTCATACAGGGTGTTACTTTTGTAGACCAAAAGCACCTGGAAGGGCAGGTATGCAGATAGACCTTGATCACTCCCTTATGTCAGTCATGCCATGGTATGTGCTATAGTCTTTTATAACTGACTTTATTAACTTGGTGCTTCAACAGCCAGCCTGGCTTGCACATCTAAGCCACCCCATGTACGAGGGCTATTCACCCTTGCTGGCAAGAGACATCAAAAAAATTCTCAACCCTAATGAGCTGCACCTGTGTTGGTGAGCCACCTCATGTGCTTTTTCCTCTGCACAGATTATCACACCAAAAACTTTGCATCATATCTGCTATTGAAACCTATTGTAGCTACCCACAGCATTCACACCCTGCACTAGTCCGTGCAATGTCTGTACCAGGAATGCTTGCCTGTGGCACCGTTCCTTGCAGGTGGATGCCATGTGTACAGGGGGTCTGTAGTAGCACTTCATTCATCTGGCTAGTGTGTACTTTTCAAGGTATTGCTTCTCTAGGGTTGCCATACCAGTACCTATATACAGAGACAGATTTGGCTTATCTAGTCCCAGGAGCCATTCACAGTCTGTACACCTCATGTCAAGTCAAAAACAAACAAAATGTCCATTCTCATTACCAGGAGCAGGCCAGGCCATTTCTATGCAAACAGAAAAAAAGGCCCTGTGTACATAAATTCCTGAAGTGCTTTCCATATTGGCATTCAGAAATGCCAGTGCTGCACTGCTGACTGATCAGCATCTCCTATTCACAATTGCCTCTTCACCCCACCCCTACCTGTACACCTGAAAGCAAACTGTGTTAGGCAGCCATTGTGCATGAGTGTGACCAGTCCCTCCACCCCCTTAATGCACCTGGTTAACAGCTGCAATTACTGCTTTGTTTAGCCTTCCACATGCATTAGCATACACCCCTGGAATCTTACATACCTTGTTCCATGTAATCCACAGATTATTCTATGTTCACAGTTTAATCACCCTCCAAAAGGCAGATGGTACTGTGCCATACCAGTGTGATGGAGTCCCACTTACGTCCCCACTCAGGAATCATAGAAAAACTCACTAAGCTAGTCATCAACCCCTATATCACTAGGTGGGTTGCAGGCTGGCTCACAGATAGAACCCACAGTGTGAAAGTAGCTAACTCCAAGTCAGACTGCTGACCAGTCATGAGTGGAGTCCCACAAGGTTCGGTTCTGGGTCCTCTCCTGTTTGGTATCTGCTTCTCTGAAGTCCAGACCAACACAAAGGGATTCTGGCTGACAAAGTTCACAGACAATTGCAAGTTGGGAGCTATTATTACATCCCCAAATGATGCTGACATCCTACAGAAAGGCCTCACTGAGACCAAAGACTGTTGTCAGAACCATGGACAAGCTCAATGCCAAAAAATCTGTCGTCATCCCCTTTGGGAAAAGCCTGGTTCCCATGAATTACCACATCAATGGTAGTCCACCGAACACAGAAGGTGTTATAAGAGATCTAGGAACACAGGTTGTCAGCAACCTTTTGACAGCCACATTGCCACTGTGGTCAGAAATTCCTTCTATGTGGCACATCTCATTACTAAGAGTTTTGCATCCAGGAAGAAAGAGGTCATTGTCTCCCTCTACTCTTCCCTCATTAGGCCAATCATCGAGTACAATGACCCATTTGGCATGTACCTCACTAGACACCTGCAACAACTGGAGAGGCCTCAAAAGTACCTCACAAAGAGGATCCTAGGCCTTAAAGACTTATCCTATATGGACAGACTCAAAAAACTCCAACTATTCTGTGTCTCATATCGCCTACTTAGAGGTGATCTCTGCATGACTTACAAAGCCATGTCTGACCCAGCTCTGTTAGAAATGCTACATCTAAAGAAATCCCAATCCCTCCGCACCACACACTCCAGATACCTCAACCTCATTACCACAATCAACAGAACATGCTGGAGGGAGAGGTTCATAACCCAGAGACTGCCCATGCTATGGAATAGACTTCCCATACATGTCAAACAGAGCACCTCACTGGCCCTCTTCAAGAGAAATCTTGATGAGTGGATGGGAAATAGAAAATTCACCCCAGGGGTCACTCCAGTGGCTCTACTTGACAGAGGCACTGGGAACTAAGGTCGGGTGGCACGATGCCAGGGTAATCCTATAGGCTAGGCTTGTAAAGGCTCCAGGGCCATTAGCCTAGTACACACCTATGAACCTATGCCTCTATGAACTTATTCACCAAGACATATGCCTTACAATCCCTGACATCCACTAGAGGGTTTGTAATTGTTGGTTTTTAAAAGGTGTGAATCCGATCTTAACTCTGTGAATATCCACCTATAGACAGGTTTTATTCAAGTTCCTATATCATGGTTGTACAGTTGTAAGTAGTTTCATCCAAAATCATGATGGTACATTATATCATGCTAACCGTAGCTAGTTAATATAGGTAGGTGGCATCACTATCTGTGAATTAATGAGCAATGAGTTACATGTACACATCAGCACAGGCTGGGCACATCATGGTGAGCATGAAGCATGTGAAGTATATGCCCATGCGTACAGTAGGTGTACATGTTTAGTGCTGCTGCAGTGTGTTGCATAATACGTGATTCATAAATGTGCATCTCTGCACATGGTTCAATCATAGTGCTCCTTGAACAGACCTACCAAGTGGCTAAGTATGCCCGAGAGATAGGAAAAGCATGGTTCTTTTGTGATGTGTCAGCAAGAGTAGAACTTTCTTGTTATTTCCACATAAGGATTTCAAAGGTCACCTTCTGTGCCAGTTTGATGTTGCTTTGAAGAAAGTGATACCTGGTATGTATTAGGTCAGGTGATGAGTAATGCCACTAACATCACCTATACTCAAAAGCAGCGACATCATAGATGTAATGTCTTGAGATATGATGTCTTGAGGTGGTGACACCATGACTTCTTCTAAAAATTCTAACAATGGATGTTAGAGTTTCAGGAATGTACGACAGAGATATAAATATTTTTTGGGAACTACCATTACCTTGTACTCTGTCTAGTCTTGGACATGTGAGCTTAAAGAATTACATGTTTTGTTTTGCAGTGCAAAGGAACATTGATTGAATAAGGTTGTGTGCCATAGATGGTAGGTCACCTCTCCAGGCAGTGGCATGTGCATGTGTTCATTGACAGTCCATTATAAAAATGTGACTGAGTTTATAATATATGTGTCTGATAATTTCTTCACATTATGTCTTCCTTTTGCAGGATCAGTTATGGAGAAGCAACAGCCACCTCAGTCTCTGCAAGCCACCAGCTGTGTCACTGGACCAGCTCTGTCTTTTAGGAAAAGAACAATGGATGCCCTGCTGGAGGCTATCTGTCAGGGTCACTGGTGCCTTCCATTTGTGCCTCTTGGGAGGCAAGGAAGGATTAAGGCTCCTCTCTTGAAGATGAGTCAGGTGAACAAGAGGAATCTCCAGTGGTATCCTGGCATTAGTTGTGGAGGCTAGTTGCTGTCAAGGTATGCTTACAATTGGATGCCTTCCTTGGCAACATGGAACACCTTTTGATGGAATTGTTGGAGTTATGCGGCTTCACCCATTGGGCATTCAAAAGAGCAACCAGCCCCTAGCATCAGCCTCCCAAGTGAGTGATGGTTGGTTTTCATTCAATCATGCCAGTACCACACTCTCTCACTTTTCTGGTATGTTCCCCCCATTATGTGTCATTCCTCATTTCTTGTTCATTCCTCCTGTTCCTGAGTTGTTCATGCTCCATTTGTATGTGTCTGTCCACTGTCCTGCTCAGTTTTGTGTTTACACCATTCTTATCTGTCTGTGTTCCATGTTCATCTCTTTGCCACCCACAGCCATTTCCATTTACCAAATCTTTTGTGGCACTTAAGGGATATATATCTCAAAAAAATAAAAATAAAAAAAAGCTCCTTGCCATTCATGCCTTATAGGTTACTGTTTTCTGTTTATCTCTGCTTGCTGCTTTCTCCTTTCCTACTTTCCTGTGTGCTACATTTCTAACCCATTTATATGCTGAATAGGGTTCATACTTTGCTGTGCTCACACACATATTGGTATTTCTTTTGGCCACACTGCTCAGCTGTACCGCCCTTGTCAGAGCAGCCAGTTGCTAGCTGCAGCTACGTCACTGCATTGTATGCAGGGGGGAAATTGATTTGACAGTGCTGCTCTTCCTTAGCTCTGCTATCCTTCACTTCAGCCATGCACATTGCTGTAGCACTGCTCCAGCCATAAGGTTGCATAATACTATTCATCTCCTTAATGCTGTACCTCTGCTTTATATGTGGCTCATTTTTCAGTATGCTGATGCTCTCTCCTGTCTGCTACATTTCTCATTAACTTACAAGCATTTTGCATAGCAAACTCCACAAATATTAGTGCAGCAGTACCACAGAGCATGTCTGAATCTCAGCTTATATTTTCTTAACCATGAACTATCGCAATTTTTCAGACATTTTTAAACTTTTTGTAAAGAAAGTTTCACTCAAACTACTGCCAGGCTGCATTTTTCACAGTCCAGTACTCCAATAGATAGGTCGTTTTGTGTAAAAGCTGCTGTACAAAGGTAATGATGGTGAAGGTGATTCCTATAAGACTATACTGGTTTCTTACCATTATGTGTTTGAGTATGCTATTCACCTGCTCATCCCTTAATGGTATAATGTCTTGTCTCCAGTTCCTTAGTAAAGGATACTTTTCTTAAGATGAAGAAAGGTGAGAACCTGAGACAGCTGAAGAACACGAAGTGAAATGAAATAAAAAAATCAGTTTTGATACAGAAACGTGCTATTTGTTGGAACAGGATAAACGTAAGGAAGTAAGGTGTAAAGACAAAATGAAATGCCTTGGCAAATATAAATACTGTCATAGAACAAGTGCCATCCTTTGTTATGGAAAAAATAAAAGTAACAAGCTGTTATGAACCTAGTTCTGAAAAACATGAGAATATCATGAAAAATTTTTTCAAGAGCCAAAAACATTAAGTACCAGCCAGAAATTACATTTACTATAAGAAAAGCCCAGAAACTATTACAGAATTACACTGAAAACCAAAGACCATATACATTATTTTTTGGTGGTCTACAGTGCCATCTAGCCCTTAAATGTTGAAATGCAGAACTTGTCATAAAGGAAAGCTGTTGGGAGTGTAACTGTGTTACTATCAAATAGTTATAGCCGATCTACAAATCACTAGAATGGAGTACAGAGCAGAAGCCCTAACTGTGCTCTAGATAATCTGAGATATAGTAGAATACCTTCAAAATGTTTAACAGTTTGATCAATTTATTATAAGAGTAAGGTCTAAATGCTAGGCAACATTTCTGGCACATCTTAAAAGTGAGAGATTTAAGTAAAACTTGATAAGCTGCCAGCATAAAAAATAATAGAATAACTCTAACACGATAATGACAATATAAGTTTTCAATTTTATTTTATCTTGTTGCAGAAAGTCAAGGACACTGATTTATTTGTGTTAAAACCTGTAACTCATTTTTCATGATCTGAAATTCTGTGAATTATACCCATGTTTATTATGAATATATATATATATATATATATATATATATATATATATATATATATATATATATATAAATATATAAATCATATAATCAATGGTCGATTACCAAAAAGAGCAACCATCAAATCAGCAAACACAACTGGGCAACTACACAAGAAAACAACTAATATGAAGAACAAAGGTAAATGACAAGCAGCATTACAACTAACATTATACTGATGGAAAAGCACTACCACACACGCACACACAAAAACAGTATTCTTGCAGGGATGCAAGTCACCCTGCATCCCTCCATGGGGTGGTGTACTCCAGCACAACCCATCACTTTTCTACATGCCGATTCTGTGAATTCACAGGGAAAGGTACATTTCCCATTCCCACACTGTATTGTAATTTCACACATTTCCTGTTACATTAATGTCTCTCTCCAGCCACATTCTTTGCTGTCATATATCAAGATGTTTTGAATTATGCTGCAGAACTGCCACAAATGAGACACTAATTCAACGCAGTCCTCTCTGACAAGAATAACACCACAGATATTATCATACATTTTACAAAGCCTATAAGGTAAGCAAGAAACCATCCACTTCTATAACCTAACATTCATTCACAGCCATTAGCCATACATGCATTTCTCTGATCTCAGCACTCTGCACTTAGGTCTGATAGACCTCTAGAAACAGTTCTGAAGTCAACATTACTCAAGTTGAATAAATGTATATTTGCACTAATGTGCACTCTTGACATATGAATGCCCCTAAATATAGCTCACACACATATGTATGTATGTATATATATATATATATATATATATATATATATATATATATATATATATATATTAGCACCAAAAACTGTCCTCAGAGCTAAGAAGATCAGGAATACAAATGACTAAAACACTTCTTAATATAAAAGAACAACGAAGGAGCCAGTAGCTAAGCTTTCGTCCTTTTAATATTATCAAGAACTTTATCAAACAACAGTAAGATGAAAACCACAGTATATATACCCAAGTGGGTGTTACCAAAAAAGAGTAGACTACTGAAACCAGACAGTAAATAAATAATGTAAATCTCAGAGCCAATAAAAAACTGGAAATTATACTACATTCCAAGGGTGAGCAGTGTCTACATAAACAAGTGCTGTAGCAGTACAACTAGTGAAGCAAAACCAAATATATATATATATATATATATATATATATGCACACACATATACACTTTTCTAGATGGGCACTATACCTAGATAAGATACCTGCCAAAAGGTGCATTATATTTTGTTATAGTTCTGATATGATAATGAAGGAATAAAAAGGAACAATAACTTCCCTGAAATGTATGCACACACACACACACACACACACACACACACACACACATCTATCTGTGTGTGTGTGTATAAAACATTTTCTAGCTATAAATTATAATAAATACATATCAGAGTCAGTGACTGCTCTAGCCTAAAATACCAATGATATTCCACTAGTCATACAGTCCAGATTTGGGATTTTCTTGTATTATTTCCTAGAATAAATTGAAAAAAACAGTGTTTCTGAAGAAATATAGAGATTAGGTCCAATGCATATTTTTCATGCTCTATTTCATACATGTTCAGAGGATCACTGTAATCTTTCAAAGGCCAGTCAGATGAAGCAATTAATTGTCCTTTTTCTTTAAGCAGTATTTAATTCATGCTTGCTTTGGAAGTGTTGGCTTTACACCTGTGCCCTTTGCTTACCTCTTTGCTCTGACCCTCTTATTTTTCCACTTACTCCATTCAGTCCATACCAAGGGCTATAACTACCTCAGAACACGTCAAAAAAGCTCCTTCCAAAACCTGTAACACTAGCTCTATGGGTCTAGACAACATACTAGGCTGTCTCATTGTTACCATAAACCACTTCCTCATCAGTTTCCTCTTAAAACTATTCAGTTATAGTCTATAGTCTCCCTAATGGGTATGTGTCCAAGGTATGGAAGGTAGATATTGTGGCATCCATCCACATAAGCTGCCTTACCATTGTCCCAAAGAACCATAGGCCTATTATCCTTACCAGCTTCATTTGTAAAGTAGTGAAACATATCATTATGGAGCTCATGACCAATGATACTAGCAGTTTACAAGTCTTCAATCCTAACCAGTGTGGCTTTATGAAATTTAGGTCTTGCCTACTAAATCTACTGAATTTATTTGAGAAATTTAGCTATCCACTTGGTTGTGTAAATATTGGCTGTAAATGATTTGGTCACATTGACTGTAAAAATTAGAAGAGGGGATGATGCTGACTGGATAATGATAAATCAGTGCACACACTGCCTGCTTGGATTTGTCCATGTCTTTAATGCAATCCCACATGCAGGCATTGTTGGAAACTAACACAATTATATATTAACCCTTATGTAACTCAGTAGATACCAAACTGATCCACACAGTCAGGACTGGTGGCACACTCATCTCAAAAAGGAAGGTTACTTAATGCCATCCCACAGGATTCTGCGTTGGAACCACTCCTCTTCAGCATATAGTCTGCCAGTGTCCAAACCAATAACAAGAGTCTCTGGGTGATTAAGTTTTCTGACTACAAACTTGGAGCTACATAGCATTACCTGAGGTGTTATGACATCAGAAGTGGTAGAGAGTTATGGACATGAAAACAGTCACATGATCTAGTAAAACACTGGGTTTTGAGCTCTTCTTTTCTTGTTTCTGCTTATTTTAACTCCTTGGTTTGTCACCTTTCCTCTACTGACTATATCTTCATTCCATGATGTTTTTCATGAATATTCTGCAGTTATGATTCTTGAGATAAACATCATTTTAAGAGTTTCTAATCATCTTCTTATCCTACCTGTTCCTTTCTTTATGTGTCTCTAATTCTGTCATGTAAAAACAATAGAGACCATTCCTACATAGTTCACAGATTCAAGTACTGTATGTTCTGTTGTATACTTGATTTTTTCCATTTCTAGAACATGCACACTACAAAGTCAATGTTTTCTATCAGGTAGGCAACTGTGTCTTAATGTCACCTTTAAATTTTTTTTTAGAAATGTGCAAATTCCTAGCAGTATTTCTTGGAAAGAGAACTGCAGATGATTTGGAAATAGCTTCTCATGTTCCTTGTGTTTTTTGTCTTAAGTAATACTTTAACATTTGGCACACCTTCACAAAATGTTTCTGTATCTCTCTTGTTTACTTGATAAATGGACTGTTCATCCTGGTCAGTTACATTCATTTTTAAGGAAGGTCTAGGAAAGTTTTTGTCTTTATCTCCTGATCCCCCATAACTGTAGTGTCCCATCCATGCCCTCAGGGACAAGAGCTGTACAGACCATCCATTGCTTTAGGGGTGAGAGTTGACCAATAAGAAGAGAGCTATTGTGGCTATCATCTGTTGAGACTTGGGAAGTTTCTGCTTAGCCTATTTGTTCCTCTATGTGTGTGTATGCATGTGTGTGTGTGTGTGTGTGTGTGTGTGTGTGTGTGTGTGTGTGTGTGTGTGTGTGTGTGTGTGCATGCCTCTGTGTTCAAATGGGTTGGTGTGCAAAGGGTGTATGTGAAGATATTTCTCCCACTTCATTGAGAGATGTCCCCTCTACAACCCTGACCCTGTAAAGGCAAGCATCTTGTTGATGCCTGGTCTCCAACAGGGATTCTGGACAAAGTACATAACTGGGGCATGTACCTCTCTGCCCTCTACCAGTGCAGAAGTGAACATCTATTCCTGGCCATCCTGTCTGGTGCCCAGGTCACTAACTGAATCTGAGGTCATCAGGGACATGCTAAGGGCTTTATTTCTGTATGTTAAATACCTGGCTAGGAAGAAATGTTTAACTAACACAAACTCCATTGATTGGTGTAGATCAGTGTGTGTGATATGCTTTTAAAAAGCTTTTCAGTTAGTCAGCACATGCTTATAAGTACCAACCACATGCAAACAAGAGTGCCATTTTGAGTGAGCAGCCAGAGTGAGAACATGCAAATAGGTAGTCAGGCAGTTAGTTTGTTTACGCTTAATATTCCTGCCATCCATCCTGATGTATTTGTATAAACTACTTAAACACACAAGCCTCAATATCTTCTTAATGCACATAAGAAGAGTGACAATTGGTATCACATTAATGCCCAAATGTATGATCAAGATCTCAGGAACATTTCAGAAAAAAATAAATACGTAAAGCCACAAGTGAATAAAAACTCAAAAGTTTATAATTTGCTGGCTCTTAAACAGTTGCTTCTAAGCTATCAGTGTTACCAAAGTGAAACTGGCAAAAATGTCCAGCTGTATGACTCTCTGGTCAATGATTATTAAAGTCCTTGAAATGTTTTCAATGCCTTTTCTTGAATTTCCATTTGGTCTCACCCATGCTGACTAAATTAAAACAGCATCTAAGAGCATATATCACTCCAACAGTGCTATAGCTATTTTTTAAAGTGTGGGATCTAATATAATTAATATTATTTTCTTTTCTAATGATAAAAGAACAAATAGTACAAAATATGTCTGTGGTGGTGCTAGCCTTACGTACTGTGTTCTGTATATTGTGTAACTAGATAAGTTGGTGTTCTAATCTCACAATAGTCAACTTTATTTATCTGATTGATCTGAGGGCTTAACTGTGTAAAAGTCTTTCATCCTGCTGGTATAAAAGTCTTGCAGTTTTGTGAGATTGTGTTCATTTTTTCAGAGCTTCCTTCTGCCTGGCTTGGACACCTGTGACTACAAGACCCTGGATTGCTTCTAAAACCATCTTTGTACCTATAAAGCTGATATAAGTATTTTTTTCACTTGTTCTATCTCAGTGGTATTTAACACTTTTGCACTATATTTATTAATTTTGTTGACTTTATCACTGCCTTTCAGCCTGTATTTGTTAAACAAATGCCATCTGGAGGGCGTGGCCAAGATGGGAAGCTGAGAGCAGCACAGATTCTTTGTTCTGCTTCATTTGTTTTTTTTTTTCTGACAGGAATATTTTGCTATTTTCATCAGAAGTCTCTTAAAAGTACTAGTTTATTGACTTGGAAGACCTGAGGGTTATTTTGGTGAAAAAAATCTACAAATAATTCACATATCATATTTTCCTGTCATAATATCAAGAGGAAAATCTCAAAAAAAGAAGATGAATCATTCAAAGGCTGCCTTACAAGGAAACTAAATGAAAAAGGAGCTGCAGTCAATTCTTTCAAATATTCAGGACTTGTCCTTAAAAACTGACAAACTAGGTTCAAAAATAAATAAAATAAAAAAAGACTGTACTAAACAAATGGAATTAATCAATGATGTTATTAAACAACAAAAAACACAAATAGCTCTGGAAGACTCTGTTACACATACTGATGGCAGACTATCAGAAGGAGAGCACAACATTAACTTTATTTTACAACAAAACAATAAACGCATAGAGAAAACTGTTAACTTGTGGAACAGGGCAAGAAGAAATAATATCAGAGTATATGGGATTCTTGAACAAATGGAAGAAGACAATATGGTAAACTTTTTAACATCCTGGATTCTAAAAGTACTAAATCTCCTGGAAGCTCTGTCCTATGGAATAGAAAGAACACATATATATCTGGTTTATGTTTCTACAAACAAACAAAAAATGCATATCCTAGATCCATTATAGTCAAATTATTTTCTACTGAAGATAAAGACCTTCTTCTGAAAACAGCATGGTCAGCTTCACCTCTGATAACTGTGAGCTCACTGATCAGATTTAATAATGATTATTCCTCCCTAGTGGTCTCAAGAAGGAAGCCTGCATACCTTTGCTGAAATCATTAAAAAAGATGGAATCAAGACCCATCTAATCTTCCCAGCAAAACTTAGACTCTTTTTACCTGAAGGAATTAAAACATTTGAGAACTTAGACAATCCTATTTCTTTTGTTCAGAAGAATACATTGAATTCTGTTGAAGAAATGGATGTAAGTACATCTTTAAAGAGGCAAACTACAAATAGTGAATAATCTGTTAAAGAAAAACAAGCCTAGAGACAAATAAATCTTTTCGCTGCAACTCCAATTAATTTTAAGTTATGTTGCCATATCATTTCTCAAAGAAAATCATCTCTAATGGCAAGTCTTTTTTTTTAAATAAATTATTTAATATATATTAGCTCCTGCAGTTCTGCAGTTTAAAACAACATCACTAGGGATAGCTTAATATTGATAAACAGTCTTACCTTAATTAATATAAGCAAATAGTAAAACGCCTTAGTTCTACTGCTTGTTTATAACATGCTCACCCTCACAACTCCCTGTAATAGTATAATTATAGCAACATGGTAACATAACATTCTTTTAGTTTAAATATAGTAGAGAGTCAATTATCCAAATGTCAATTATCTGAAACATCAGTTATCCAAACCAGCCTTCCAAAGTTTTCAGGTAGGAAAAATCATAAAGTCTGAATATCTAAGCATTATATGTATTCGCTTGAGCATGTTTTTTGAGCTAGTAGCCAGCTCATGTGTGAAAAATATTCTTTATTGTACACTGGAATTGCTGAATGGTTGAAAAGTCTATTCCTGTGTGCAGAAAAAAACAAGATTTTAGAAGTTTTTGATCTGGTTCAATTATATGTTTGATTATCCGAACTACCCTACATCCCAATTAGTTCAGATAATCAACTATGTACTTGTGCAGGCATGGGGGTTGGTTTGAAAATGCAAGTATATATAGATGTATGCTTAATCAGGTTTCTTTCATTGTTTACATTTCTTTTTGGTGCCTTTGACAACTATATTTTAATTTAGCTGTTTAAAAGTACGTAGGTGGAGTTTGATATTGCTTTATGTTTAAAAATTACTAGTTTAATGCTTTTAATACACAGTAGCCACTTTTTAGCTTTTTCTAATGAAATGAATATGTAAAAATGGCTTTGCGTTTAATTTTCAGCTTGTAGAATGCATCGTTGAGCCATTTGTGATATTAGCTTTCAGTTTTAGTGTTATTTTCTCATTGAGTTTGCTTACAATGCTCCTGAGATGTTTTTAAGCATGGCTTAAGCTTCTACATTTTTGAGCAACACTCCATCTTCACAGGGAAATGCTTGCATGTCAGAAAGGAAGTATGGTGTAACCTTTTTTTTCCCCTCAATTTTTTTTATTTTCAATTAAAATAACATTTACATAATATTTTAAATATCATTTTAAATAACTATGTACAATATTTACAATAGCCTGACTTTCAGTTATATACACTGTATGTTATTAAATATAGAATTAACAGATCAGTTATCAGAGATACAATATTGATTATTGCAGAGTGTCCAACATAGCTATAACTTTCTTCCAAGGATTATTTACCAATGGCCTGGGATAGATTCAAAGTTCTTTGATTTTTTATTTCCATCAATGCAGTTGTCTTCAGTAAAGTGTAGAATTCTTCCAAGGTCAGGGGTCTTTTTGAATTCCACCTTCTGGTTACGCATTTCCTAGATATAGCAAGCATTGTCCATAACAAATACATATTTGTCTTATTCAGGTATGGACCTTCATTTACATTTAGAATTATCAATAGTTAGTTAAGGTAAAGGATTCATTAAATAAAGCTTGTAAAAAATTATTGATTCCATTCCAATATGATTTAAATTTATTACATTCATAAAAAATATGAATCCAGTCTGCTTTATTTGACTTTTCACACCTCCAGCAAAAAACATTTGTAGTAGTACTGATCTTTTAAATTCTATCTGGTGTTAAAAATGCTCTATGTAAGTATTTCCAGTTAAATATTTTCCAGTACTGTGTGTTAGAGGTGTAATTAACTGATAGTAAGATGTTAGTTTTAATTTCTTCTGTTAACTGCAATGACTAACCTTTTTTTTAAGAACTGCCAGTATGATGGTTTGGGAATTGTTTTATATGTTATTAACTCTTTATATAGATTTGAAATGGAATTTTTCTTTTCACAACTATTATATATAAATTCATACAGAAAACTTATTAGATTTGGAATAGCTTTAAATGAGGAATTATTAATTAATCTGCATAAATCTTGAGTGTACATTAGAATGCTTTGTAAGGTTAAAAAGTCCTGTGTTGGAATATTGTAAGCAGTTTTTATCATATGTATATCTAAACATTTAATTTATTTACACATTGAAACCAGCATAAGAATCCATTTTCTTCCCAGGAGGTTATTGTTTCCCTATATATTTTGTGAGGAAAGTTCTTAGTGATGGTAAATGGGGTTACATGGTCAAACCAAAGTTTTAGATCTATGTTTGCTTTGATAAGTTTCCTAAAGGAATTGATGTAATGATTAATCAGTGTTGTTTTATAAGGTTTTGTTATATTATATTGTATACTTATGCATAGTATGTACCAGGGTTTGTTTGATTTGTCTACTATTACATTTTTTTAACAGATTAAATTCATTTGTTAATATAGCCATTGTTAATTCTTTCCGGTTGGCAAAATAATTTGGGTTTATCCAGTCTATTGTAGTTTTAAGCACAGATGCTTTTATATATGTTTCTATTTCTGGGAAGTTCAATCCTCCTTGTTTCCAGGGTCTAATGTGATGAGTTAGAGCAACTCTATTCTTTTTGGGATACCATAAAAATTTTATTAAACATGGGTTTATTTCTTTAAGAATGCATCTTTCAGGAATTAACTGTATTGCTAATGCTACATATAGTATTTTTGGCAATAAGACCATTTTCATTAATTGCAATATGTCTTCAAAAGTTAATATAATTTTGTTCCACTTTTCTATATACATTTTTATTGTTTCAATAATGTTTTTATAATTTATTAATATTGTTTCGTTTATATTTTTGCATAACACTATTCCTAAATAATTTAGCGTAAGTTCTTGTTTTCCTATGATGGATTTATCTGTAACTTGTAGTTCTTTTTTCTTATTTAAAAATAGAAATTTTGATTTTGATCTATTAAAGTGAAGACCTGAAATCTTATAAAATTTCTCCATTACTTCTTCTAGCTCTCCTAATGACTCTCTGGAGTTTGATAGGGTTAATAAAATATCATCAGCAAAAGCATTATTTTAGATATGTACTCGTCATAGACTTTTATTCCTTTTATTCTTGGATTATTGCATATTATTTCTGCAAGTATTTCTATAGCTAAAGCAAATAAAATAGGAGAAAGGGGGCATTCTTGTTTAGTACCTTTTGCTATATGAATAGATTCTGAGGTGAAAGGACCTAATTTAATGTAGGCTAAGTTATTAATATATATGTTTTTTAGTAATAAAATGAAGGGAGGAGGAAATTCAAATAATGCTAAAGTTTTAAATAGATATTCCCAGTTGAGGGAATCAAAGGCTTTTTCTATGTCTAATCCGATTACAAGTGTTTCTCTATCTTCTTTATTCACATAATCTATGAGTAAGTATCCTTTTAATATTATCATGTGTGTGCCTGTTATATAAAAATCCAGTTTGATCATTATTAATTGTCTTTGAAAGTGGGATTTTCATTCTGTTAGCTAGTATTGACATGAATATTTTGTAGTCATTATTCAGTAATGATATATGTCTGTATGAGGTGCAAAGGTCTGATGGCTTATTATCTTTTAGGTTTGGTGTTATGAGAGAATATTTCCATGAGAGCGGTATTTTTGCTTTTGACTGGACTTCTAGCAACATTTTTTGAAAAAGGGAGATTACTGTTGAAGGGAAGAGTTTGTAAATTTACGTAATTATACCATCTATCCCTGGAGCTTTGTTAGATTTACTTTCTTTTATATTTTCAACAATTTATTTGTAGGATATAGTTTTTTGTAGGTCTAGTTTTAAGTTTTCGGGAATTATTTTTTATATTGATAAGGTTTCTATCTAAGTTTATTTGGTTGGTATCTAAATCTTTTTTTTTTTTTGAAGTGTTCCATATAATGTAACCGAAATGTTTCAAGGATGTTTCCTATATCTGATACTTTTTTCCCTTTCTTTTCATGATATATACTACTAATGTTATTTGTTTTAGATTGTATTTTAATTCTTGTAGATACGTTATGTAGATATCTGGGGGAGGTGGCTAATGAGTTTATTTTAAATTTTTCCAAGGCAAGACAAGTTTTCTGTGTTAGAATTTCATTATATTTTTATTTAATTCCTCTATTTCTTGACTTCTGGACAATTCTGATTTTTTTTTTTTAGATTTTGCTGTCAAGAGTCTGGTTTGCAAATCTAATGATTCAGATTCCCATTCTCTAACTTTGTTTTTGTACCAGCTAAGGGTCTTACCAAATAAATACACTTTTAATGAGTCCCATACCCTGACTCTACTGATTTCTGTTGTATTATTAATTTCAAGAAATAATTGTAGTTCTGACAACATCCAGGGTCTGAATTCTTTAATTTTCATGATATGTGATGGAATTCTAGTTGAGAGGATTAAAGGTTTAAACTCTATTTGGAGCTTCATTATCAGAGAGTCATGATCTGAGAAGGGGCATGGAACTATTGAAAAGTTGAGGATTTTTGTTTGTAAATCTTGAACTACGAATAATTTGTCTATTCTGGTTTGTGTTCCAAATCTATGGTCTTTATGGGAAAATAATAAGGATTTATCATCTTTTACTTTAAAAGTGTCAATTAAATGAAATTAATCAATCCATTGTTTTAAGGATTTTGAAATAGTTGCTATGAGAAAAGACTTCTTGGTGGTTTCAGAAGCTTCTAAGATGCAATTAAAGTCTCCTCCCAGTATAAGATTTTCTTTATAATTGTTGGAAATAAAATATAGGTGTTTTTTAACTGTTCCTGCTCCAATTCCTGGGAATCAATATAGATTAACTAAGGTCTATATTCTGTTATTAAATTTAATTATAACAAATGCTAGTAGACCTTCTTTGTCTTCATATTTATAAATAACTTTTGGAGTGATTATGTTTTTCTTCCAGAGAATTTATACTCCTTTTGTTTTTGTTCTATAGGAGGATTGAGCTAAGACTGTATAGTCCTTAGGGTTGCAAATAAAGCTATCATTAGTCTTAAAATGCGTTTCCTGGAGAAATACTACTTGTGCCTTATTTAGATTTAAATATTTTAGTAAGTTTGATCTTTTATTTGCATTATTTAAGCCATTGGTATTTAATGATAAGAATGTTAAATCAATTTCAAGTTATTGTTGGAAGAAACTTGTTGCTTCTTTTTTTTATTTTGATTATAGTAGTTATACCATATTCTCTGATAACATTGGATGTTATTTTTATGTGTGTAAACTAGGGAGTGTAATTTAATGTTCTTTCTTCTTTAAATATAAGTAGGATAAAATTCTGGTCAGGCTTTAAAAAAGTACTGCTGTAAAACATGAATTCTAAAGTATCAAATACAAGTAAATATGAATTTCCCATTAAACATGGAATGAAAGTCATTCCTAATCCAATAGATAAAGATAGATCTATTGGATTATCACTTATACCTTTAACAAACAATATCAGCTGAGTTCCATATGTTAAATTATTATATGGAGAATTTTCTTAAAAGAGATATGAAATTCTATATTATTATATTATTGTTCTATAGTATTTTATATATCAGAATGGAATGTTAGTAGTGTAAACAGTTATTATGTTGACTTAGAAAATATCCAATATTTAGTTACCCTTAAGAGATCTCAAACATGTCAGATATGTCATTTTGGATAAATTAAATGCAGCAGAGGAGCATACACTGAATAAGCTAACAACAAATAGATTATTACTAAAATAATTTGACTAAAAGGACTCTA